>NW_010161726.1:74714-90765 GCF_000695765.1 Mesitornis unicolor | reverse complement strand
TCTGGTGGCCTGTAACAGACACCCACAACAGAACCAAATGCAGCATTTGTAATCATTAATTCCTTTCCATGAGTCGTAGTGAGCTTTCTTATGTTCAGAACAGTCCCAGACACTAGTCTGAAAGAGGAGACAATTTGATGTTGTTAACTATTTAGTCATGGCCCCATCCATGGCCTTGGTGGGCATGTCAGTGTCTCCAGGGTACAGAGCACAGGCCAGAGGCTGCAGGGAGTTCTCCTGGGAGGAGCTAAATTCATTGTATTTTCACTGCAGGGCTATATTTTCTATTGCAATGCCTCAAAGTCAGAATAATCAATAAACAAATTTCTCTTAAAAAAAATAAAAATTGTATGTTATTCAGTCCATTGGTGCCTTTTGGTCTTTAAATTCCTTTTCTTCTGTTGCTGTCATGTTCTCAATTACACTGGTTAGGCAATTATTTCAGCTCTATCACAGACCAGTAAACAAGTTACAATACTGGCAAATAAAAAATGAATTTTAAAAAATCAACCCTTCTAAGTCCAAAGGGAATAGAAAGCACAATGAGCAGAGCAAGCTATGTTCTATTGATAGTTCTTGTTTAGGGCAGATAGGCCTTCCCTTCCAACACATTTTTGATTACTAGGACTTCCCGTTTGTTTTCTGCATTCCTAGATACGTGCCTGAACCTTGAATGATGACCTTGATACAGCAATATACATTCACCAGAATTCAAATGTCCATTTGAAAATAAAACAGTGAGATATATCAATAATTGTGTCAGAAAACTAAGAATTAAATACTTGGCATATGGAGATTGTCATGTTACCTGATGGTTCTTGTTTCTGAATATTTATGAGCAAGCAGGAATTATGGGCTTTGCATTTAAGAGTGAACTAAAATGTCAGCTGAGTGCTTCTGAGTTTTTATTGCCGTTTTTATAGATAACCAAAGCTCACTGCCTGAGCTCTGTTTTTCCCTTCAAAGCTCCTGGAATAGGAATCAGGTTCCACCTGTTACATGGGCAGGTGATGTTTGCAATGGACACTAATTGATTTGATGGGCCTATCCTGAAAGACAGAAGGATCTTTCAGGAATTTTGTGACACTGTTTTCAAGCAAAATAGATGAAAAGGCATGCACTGTTGTGAGATTTTTGCCATGTTTGTCGACATTGTTAGTTTCAATGAAGTTGACTGGGAATTCGAGACAAAACTTGAGCAGTCTCAGAATAAATTAGAATAAAATCAAAGACAATACTTGCATGAAGCCCTGAAAGGAAAATCCGTAAACTTTCATACAGTTCTGACCAACAGAGATCCTGTTCTCATGCTAATGTTGCCAATAATGAAATGTGGGAACAAAAATACAGTAAGTATGCGTTATATAAGCAGAGTTGTGCTGAACCAGGCTGAATAATGGTGTTCTCTATGGGATGCCAGCCAGCTCTTTAATGCTTACTGCTACTGCAAAAGGGCTTGCTAATCCTGGGCTAGGAATTGTTTTTCTAAATCACATTGGGACTTCAGTTTCATTGTAATAGAGCAAGGCAAGGGAGGCTTGGGTCTGAGACTCAGGACAGATGGTTTGTCTCTTCAGAAGATGGGTGCTTTGTAATGGTGTGTCATGCTGGAATTGCAGCTGACATAAGCCTGCACGAGGACCAGCGTCTTCAGAAAGGCATTCTGCTGTCTAATTCCTGGGCTCTGCTCTTACCCAGTAAAGCTGCCTACTACACACCCAGGTACATTTGCAACTCTCTTGTCTTAACTTCTGAAAGTTACTCTTGAAAGTGTTTTTAGTTGCAACACAAAAGGGTGACAGGTGTGTCAATGCTGTATGAGAGGAAAAAGGACACAACAGCTAGTCTGGCTACCAGTGCCTTGAATTTCAGGATGTGGCAGTGTCATCCTCTAAAGAAGTCGCATCAGAAAGCCAGGTCTTAAAAGCTGTGGATAGAAATATGTCAGTTTCCTAAGCATTTAGATGGCAAGGAGATGTAGCTGAGGGCATGCATAGCTTCATTTTTCCCTAAAAATCCACACTGAACTATGTCACATCTTGCTATCAATAGTTAAATATTGAGAGGGCTGAAGGAAGATATTCTCATTTAATGATAAAATATGAAGCTCTATTTGTGTTGATTGTGCAGATGTATCTGAGCATCAGAGTGGAGATTTCACAAGGGTGGTAAATGGAGAAAAGCCCACATCGTTCCCTGCTGAGATTCCTGTTGTTAGGAGACTAGAGAACATTGAAACATACATAAAGATGAACTATTGCTGAAGACAACTGAGCAGTTTTGTAATAACGTTGAGTGCATGTGGAAGTACTTAGCTCTGTGGATGACTGCTGCAGGAAATGATCTCTCTGCTTAGTGGAAGACAAAGTGGCTCAGCTCCCGTGGCTGCCAGGCAGGCTATTAAGGTAAAGGCATCTTGCATTAGAATACTTCTCCCATTTGTTTGTTTGGGATTTTTTTGCCCATTTTGTTGCTTTTTAAAACCAGCTTTAAGAGAAGGCGATCTTTTTCTAAATCCTGCAGCATTGGACAATGATGAGTGAGGAATGGTTTCAATAAGTTTCAGAGGATCAGGATAAGTTTCTACTCAAAATATTAATCCAGCCAAAAAAGTCCTTTCTAGTCATTATTTTTAAGGTAAATCTCCTTGGAAATATAATCACAGGCTTAAAAATTCCACTCTAATTGAAAATTATAGAATTTAAAACTTCTATTATAAATGTTCTACTTTTACTTTTCACTAATGTGTAGTGTTTGTTTTGCTTAATTATTGATCTACTACCAAAGTAAAAGTAAGCAATGTAAGAGCACTTGTGAAAGAGTACTTAAATACATAATGGAAATTTCAAAATAACAAAATTACAGGGTTGTAAACTATTAAGAAAAGAACTAATAGTGGGGATACCTTCTTAATTTATTATTGGTGACAAGAATGTACATAGCAGTACTAAAGAAAATGGTAAGAATAAACCAAACCCAAGCACAGCTAAATCATGAATAAAAATAAAAGTCCACATAATACTTATTTTATAATCTCTGGCTGTGGTTTTTGTTCATTTCAGTTTGTCATTTCTTAGACCTCTCTTCACTTGTCACCAGATATGAATCCTCAGATAAGCTTTTGTCTGACCTGGACATCTCTAACTTCTACTTAGGCATAGAAGTGTATAGATAACTTCATTATTCATTAAATTCTATTATTGTTTTTGATTCAAAATCTCTATAAAATCAACACTGAAGTGTCTGCTTTTTATAATTATAGGTAAGTTTTATGAACACTCATTTGCCTTGCTCATTAAGAGAATATGTTACTGCTCAGCATTTTTATGATTTCTGTCTAAAGCACACAGAACTTCTTCATAAATCAGATTAAAAAAATACTTTCTTATAAAGGTAAATGACCTTATACATCAATGTTTCCAGATAAGATCCAGCGTAAGCTACTCCAAAGATAGAGAGCATCAATCTTGGGTGATTCATTTCCTCAGCTACTCCCAATGCAATTTAGTGAATACATAGTCTCTGCAATAAAAACTTTTCCCAAAGGCTGAATATTTATACTAAGACGTACTTAGTAAGTACAAAAATTGCATCATCTCTTGCATAAGAGCTATGCAAGTTGCATGTGAAAAATGAAACAAAAATCTTAACACTATTTTTTTTTTAAATGAGCCACTTCTCTCACAAAAGCAGCGTTTGTCGCTTACTTTAATCCAGAATTCACAAGGGAGGTTTCCCATTATGGCATTAACTAGTACATATTTTATTGTCCTTCAGTTTTCTGGGAAATCCTTACTGTCAAATCTACTGCATGCACATTCACAAACACATTTAAGGATGCTGACTTATACACAGGACAAGGAACTGTGGTTTGCATGAAAGAACTGGGGGTCAGGAGTATTCCTCTTTTTGTTTTGGATACTGATTGCCTGTTTCCTGAGTGAAATATGGAGAAAATACTTATTTACATGCCAGGAAATATTTTTAGGGATTTGAACGCAAAGTATTTTGGGAACCTGAACTTAAAAGCCAGAACTGTGAAATCCCATGTGGTCATTTTTTCTTTTTTTCAGTTTGCAAAAAGACAAAAAAGAAGTTAGAAAAGATTATATCAATCTTCTATTGTAAAACCGAACAAAATTTTATTTGGAAATAAATCATGTGTGCTATCTAGAAGTATGCCCATGGATGGAGCTCACTGGTCTTGCATCTTTCTCAGATTGAGAAGATGGAGCTTCAGCAGTAGGGAGTGCTCCTGGAAGCAGTGAGCATGATACTTTGATGGAGATGGACAGATATGAGCAGTGGCAAAGAGGGCAGCAGGAGGAAGGTCAGATTTTCTTTGGTCTGTATTTCAGGGTATGCAGGGTAAGCAGCCAATGTGTTCTTGCGATAGCAACCAGGATAGAGTGACAGGAGATTGAGGGAAGTAACACGTTGAACAATTAGAGGTTAACAAATAGTGGCTAAAAAATAAATTATTTTTTGTTCTATTTTTATAGGTGTTTTGTTGTGTGTGCATTTTTTCATGATAGACAAATATGTCTGAGCATATCCAATCAGTTGTTATTATGGGAATCAAATGTAAAAAGTACCAGCTGATACTTACAAAACAGAGAGAAGACTTTTCTTCTGAGAAAAGGCTTAATAGCCACATTAGAAATCATGAACAAAAGCAGGCAAACTTGAGTTGATAAGCAGACTTTCAAAACACTAGCTACTCAGTAGCAGCAATTGGATTGACTTGAAATGGTAGTATACCTTTATACATACAGATGTATGTCTGTGTGTAAACTAATTCCTTCTTACCGTGTTCCTTTTCTTTCCCCAGCCCAATTCAGAAATTGCTTAAGTGTCAAATAAGCTATATCATGGTAGACAACTGACTGAGGGAGCAGTAGGAACTCAACGGATTGTAAGTCACTTCTTTGTACAACAAAAAATTCTTGATAGCCGATGTCACTCGGCAAACAGTCAAGAGTTAATGATGCCTTTGCCTTGTAAAGGACATTCTCATATTAACCTGTCCTATGTAGAACAAACTAACAAAAGCTGGTAAATAGTGTGTTCTAAGAGAGCAATATACTAAATCTGCATTCACTGAAGTATGAGAAAAGATATCAAATAATGTGGATGTTGGGTTATCTTGTCAGGGTTCTTGGAGCTACCCTCTGAGTGACTGATTTGCTGTTCTACAACAGCTTAGTATTTAGATATCAAACAATAAATAGCTTACCTAGAAATAATACTATCCAGCCTTTGTCAACATATATCTTTTACATGACGCTGAGCTGGCTTAAGGTCAGACAAAACATTTACAACTTAATTCTTCCTCAAAATAGAGGCTGGTGGTCAGCTCCTCAGCACAGCTTCCTCTATTCAATTTCATGTAATCTGAAAGACTGTGTTGCTTATACCATAATTGTATGTTTTGTTTTAGGAAGTTCATTTGTACTTATGTTTCTTAAGTAGAGCAATTCTGTGTTTTCTGTATGTCCTACTTGCAGAAAAACCTCCCAGACACAATAGGTGAAATGGCTGGGTTTATTAGCAGGCTGGATTTGTGTTTAACTACAAATTAGGGAATGGCGGAGCTAAATAAAATAGGATGGGAGCAGTCATCAATATTCTCCAGTCCATGCTGGCTGAATTGGCTGTGGTTTAAAGGGAAATGATCCTTTGCTTTAGGAAGCTGAAATAACTAGTGTTTCGGAGGTGCCATCTATTGAGAAGGGAGAAGAGGCTGCTCTGTGAGCAGGCTAACTGATGAACTCTGGTCTCCTGCAGGTTTGTGCTCATCATCCCTACAGCAGTCACCTCAGATTTTTATTTTTTGTATTTTTTTATTACCTTCTTAGCTGCCTCCCTTCCAGGGACACAGTATCCCTCTACCATGACTCTTCCAGCCCATTTCTCTGTCCTTTGTCTGGCCGCTTTGTATTTGTATGTATGCAGACAGTGTGTTGACTCTGGGAATGCTCAGAAAAAATTAACTGAGAAATTGCTGAGGCTTGTGGCCTTGCATCCATTAAGATAGTAGTTTGAACTTCTTTTGTTTTCAAGGCTGCTTATTTCCATGATGTGGGGGAACCTTCATGCCTTGAAAAATCCCACCCCTCTTCCACGTTGGGCTGAAACAGTCCAATAAAAGCAGTGCAAAACTCACTCAAGTTCAGTTTGAACTATGAAAATAGTCTTTGTTTTTCTGGGGTTTCATGAGTAAATTAAATGCATGGTGATTAATGCTTTCTGGTAAACAAAATAATGTAATTAAAGTTGGTAACTACCCACAGCTTTTGAAGCTCACTTTCTTAGCTTTGTTTGCTTATTCTCACTTCATGCTGAAATTCAAGTAGAATCCATTTTCTTGTGGGCTTTTCTTTTCTGCGTAATGTCAATCTCATTAATGTAAAAAATTTTGTTTTTATAGTACTATTGTTAGCTTGTTTATGACAGGTAAAAAATAGTTGATATTCAGTAGTCATAATTGCTATGAAGAGACACCAACAGACAAATACATTGCAAAGCTTTGTGCTAACATGCTGGCTGTCAGTACTGAATAGATCTACTTCTCAGAGTTATTTTCACCTTTAGCTGTCCAAAAGGAAAAAGAAAACCCGTTAGCAGACGCTATTTCTGAGGACATAATAGTTAAGAGGAAGTGAGCGTCAGTTTGTCCTAGCACATTTCAGTATATGCTGGTTATTTAGCAGTATCTACTTCTCAGACAAATTAATCTTCTGAAATACAGCTTTTTGAATTGAATATCGCTGTCTCAATGGTTGTTTTCTATGAAAATGACCATAAATCAGAATTCTGGTAAACACGCAATTTAGGGCTTCCAGTATAGAAACAGCTGTTAGCATTGAGTGGTTGTGTATACTCTGTCAGTGAGGGTTTATTGATGCTCTGGGTGAGCCATTTTGGCATTCCAGGATGTGCTGGGTCTTAATAGCTGCCCAATATTTAAACAGGGAGAACAGCTTGGATTTCAGGCCTTGAAAGCTCTGACATTCCTTTCTTGCATGGTCCCAGAGGGCTGTGTGGTACCTTTAATTGTTAACAAGTAAACATTAGTCTAGTGGCTTGAGCAATTCAGTAGATGAAATGAGACAGAAGTTGTCTCTGCAGGTGGGTTAACAGCTGCTGCAAAGTGCCTTTCTACCTTACTATCTCAGAGCAAGCCTCAGAGATGAGGCTGAATAATTTCCAGTGTCATCTAAAGACGAGCAAGCAGCAGGAGAGATTTGTTCTTATTCTTGCGAAAAAGATTTATGTAGCATTTGTTTCTGAATACTTGAAATTGAGGGAGGAAAAACACTTTTTGTTCCTTTCTTAAGTCATTTAACTTAAAATCTGAATGTAGGTGTGCAAATTCTAGTGCTTTAAGTGTAGTTGCAATTGGTAAGCAATTAACCCTCTAAATGCAGCTACCTATAATTTAGCTATCGATTAACTTTGTCTTAGTGCCTCACAAATTGTTACAAAGAAGTAGGACAATCTGTCTGGAACAAGTAGCTTAGAACTGTAATTACCTGTCTTATTTTCAGATGCATGTTTTTGACGGGAGCTTTAAGGAGGAGGGGAGAAGGATATCATGTGGAAATAGCTCTGACAAAAATAAAGCCCCTTCTCCCTGTGCAATCCTATTGAAATATAAGGATCCTTTTGCTCCCTCCCCCTTTTTTCTGTAGGTTGGCAAAGCTACTGCTGTATATAATCTAAATATGAAACTGCCATAACTAGCAAAGGGAAAACAAGAAGAGGAATTATGATGTATTAAGTAGGAGATTTCTCTGGAAAAAAACTAACAAGCTACTCAGTATTTAACTGAGCTATCTTCACTCTTCAAATCGTTTCATGGCAAGCTGATTCTACCAATTCATTTTTGTTCATCCCAGTAAATTAAAAAGGGATGTATTTTCCCATTATCTCTACATTGGAGGCTCATGCATCAGTAGGCCATTTCCGTGCATATCTGTGACTGTAGAAAATATCTGCTTTATAAAAATCCATAGAAAGCAGATCAAATGTGTGTCATCTATGTAACTCAATCCTGAGCTGTGATCTAGCAGTCTTTTATGAGCTATTGAGGGTCACTGTGGGTCATGACATGAATGGATACTTCCAGGAAAAATAAAAGTGTAATAGGAAGTACTCCTTAGTGTATCTGTAAGTGGTGCTTGCCCTTTGACTCAGTGATATAATACAGTCTGAAAGATACTTATAATAGTTTATGTGGTCTTCTGGGTTGATGTCCAAACAGATCAGTCACATTAAGAGTTCAAAACAACATTCAGCTTCAGTCTGGAAGGTCTGGTGTAATATAATGATAGGGCATCTAAATATCTGATACTTCTGATGACAGATACCACAAGCTGGGGAAATAAAGAAATAACCTTACAAAACAGCCTAGCCTCTTTAAAAATAAACCAGGTTGCTGAAAATATTTTTTATTTTATAATGTCACATTGGCGAATATATATTTGCATAATTAATAGGTAAATAGTGGCACTTTTTCTTCTAAGGGGTTGTAAAAACTAGAAGTTAAATGGATTAAGGAGGAATACAGTAGCTTCATGAAGAAACCCACTACTGGAGGTAATATACAAGATTTGAAAGCAACTTTCTGTTTGGCAACTGCTAGTTTGCCAAAGCCTAAGGATTATACTGGAAGAGGGATCATTCTGCATCCCTCGCTTCCAAAGCTGTTTCTCTTCAAGACCAACTCCACATCTTTGCCTGTGTTTTGTTAGCCCATAGCTTTTAATAAAATAAGGAATTATGAACAGCAGGCAGTAGAACAAGAGAAGTGAAGAAAGCACAGCGGCAAAGTGAAGTGTGTCAGGGAAGACTTTAAGCTCTGTCAATATAATTTTATATCATCACAAATCCATTGATACCAGATAAAACTACACTCAATTAACTCTTATAGAACTGATGGATTTCTTTTAAGCTTTAGTGAATGTAAGTTTTTCAAATCCCATTGCCAAAGACTTCAGTAATCCTAGCTCATAACCATGGTATCCTGTAAATGCACCTGATTATCAGGTTACAGGGCCTTGGACAGAGAGTCAGGTATCACTCCATAAATGCTGCTCAGTCAAACATGAGTGCCACTGCATTCAAGCAAGGCAGCTAAGGGAGCATTCAGTCTTGTTCGTCCTTGGTAACTGTGCCCAGATCACTTCAAAGTTCCTGGTCCCTTGAGAGAATCGCAATATTGAGTATAAGACTTTAATCACATTGCGGTGTTACCAGGCCAGCAGAAATATTGCATAGAAGCTGACAAAAATCAGTTGAATGAAAGACTCGTACCTCTGTGTAGAAAAATTATATTTCACAAAGATTTAATCTTTGCTTTTCATCCTTTTCATGCCAGACTTCAACTTTCTCTTGACAGATACATTTTCAAAGTTTTAATTTAAAAATCACTTCAAACTTTTTGTATTCAGAAGTAAAGTATGCTGACATCAAAACTGAGCATGGTAAAGACAGACATTCTGAAAAAAAATACTTAAAATTTTGGCTAGTCCAAGAAATTAAGCATACATGCAGTTGTGTGAAGAGTACAGGTTACGAACAATGTACTATCATCATAAGCACTGGAATGACTTCATCCTATCCTTGTGCAGGGTTTCAAAATAGTTTTCTAATCTTGGCTGAAGAGAAAGATTCCTTTTTAAAATGAAAACTTTAGGACTTCTCGCTACCACCCTCAATGTGTTTATGACTTAAGCAGCTTCTGGTTGTTAATGACTTAATGAAGCAGCTTCAAGTTTTCATACAAAATATAAACTACTCTCAGAATATCTCCGCTAGCCCTGAGTTTTATCCATGGAAATCTCTTCTTTCTCATCTCTTGCATCTTCTTCTGAGTATTAACATGAATAATTGCACTAAATTCATGAACACAAATAATCTGTGCATTAGTAAAGGACTTCTGCTCCTTAAAGTAGACTTACATTTCCCTTGGAGGTATCAGGGGCCATGCAAAGAGCAGAAGAAGCACTGATTATATATTTACAGAGCTCCATGCATAAAGTGAAGTTTCACAGTAAGTCAGCAGGAGCACTCCGCATGCAGTCAGTCTGAACTGCTGTGGCTGCAAGATGAGATATAGGCTACCTCCAGGGGGGCAGGACTGGAAGTGATCTGTACTCCTTGGGCTGAAGAAGTCTCCTGGTGGTGATGTGCAGAGGTGAGCCTGGCTTAATCACCTGTTCTGCTTCTGGTAATAAATGGAGTGGTTAAAGATATGGGCAGAGAACTGCTTCTGTATACATTCATTTTAAACATAAGTGCAGTGAAACAATGTTACCTCCATTGAAAAAGCTTCTGGGGATTCAACACGTGGATGAAGGATTTTAACTGCTGAAGAAGTATTTGATGCTGAATTATTCTTACTTCTTCAGAAGATAAATCTAAAGTTTTAATTATGATGATGTGTGATTGTTCTTTGAAGCTTCTAAATATGGAAGTTCAGTATCTACTAAGGGGAGGTTAAAAACAAACCTTCTGAAGTCTTTCTTTTGAGAACAGTAACACACTATAGTGGGCAAAGGACTAGAAAAGGCCTGAGGAGAATTCTCTTCTTTTTTAACATTGGCCACCAAGTTGTTGAATATTTGGCACTTTGCAGAAGAGCAGGCACTCAGGTATGTCAACAGTTGTAAAGCTGTTCTGTTCATCCACCAACTATGCTTTTCATCAGCGGTACGTTTATAAAAGGGTAGTCATCCCTGCTGCTGGTTCAGGAGGGAAAGACTATTGAAATAGTAAATGAAACTTTTCTAGTCTTTTAGACATTATATTCAGATAAATGAACTTTAATAGCAGGAGAGCATGTGTTTAATTATGCCAGAAATACTTGCATAATATTTGGGTCCCTTTTGAGGAAGTATACTACTTGACATAAGCAAGCTGTACTTTTAAGTCATGTGCTGAGACAAGGCATATATATCTAATTAAGCCTAACAAATATGTTTTTCTAACATATATGTATGTTTGCCTATATATGTACATATAGTGTGTCAGAGGCTATGGAAAATTTTAAAAGTTAATTTAGTACCATCATGTAGGACAGTTCTGCATGTGATTAATCTGGTAAAACCTGTGTGTTTTAACTCTTATTTTTGGTGAAGCGCCAGGCCTCTCAATGGCACATACAGTGCTGTTTTCTGTGTAGATAAGCACCGAAGCCCTGAAAAAAGAAGAGGATTTTAACAGAAATGCTGCCACAGCAGAGCGAGCAGTAGCAGCTAAGAAGAGACATTTAAGATGTTAATTTTCTCAGTGGCAGTCAGATGATAGGAGGCTTGTAATGGTATCTGTGGAGGGGAGCTAACACCTGCTGTCTTCTCTTGGTGGATGACCATATTAGAGCTGATTCCTCAGGTGCTATTAATTAGCACATGTAGAAGAATGAGGTGCAGAAGATGGTGGCATTTGTCACTCTTGATGCAGAGCAGACAACGTTTAAATCAAAGTTTGATGGTGGAATCCCAAAAATTATTTTCTCTGTGCCTGAGCTAGATGTCATTTACTGCTTCTACAGTATATAAACCCAAAAATCTTCATTTGTTTGCTGTTACAAAAACAGCAAGAGGTATACAGAAAGAGAAGAAAAAGCTTTCTGTTCTAACACTTGTGCATACCAAAAAAAAAAAATTGTATATACCAGAAATTCTTATGTCCCCAGCTAAATTTACACATCCACTGGTATCGTAAAGAATTGCAACTGCAGCATGCGTGCTCGATTGTGTATATTACAGTTCATTAACTAGCCCTCGGGCTGACTAATTGTGCCAGATGGTATAATTTCTGTGTATACTTGACTTGCCATGAGTGTTACTATCTGGATTCTGATATTTATCTGCAGTAAGGCTGGGCGGGGGGGGGGGCGGGGTAAGTGTTTCTAATTCACAGGCGCCTTCTCTGAAAAGACCAATTGCAGATGGAAACAATTTAATGAGAGTTGTGATTCCAGATATATCAACAGGAATGTGAACAGTCAGCATTCATCAGGGGAGCTAGCGAATAAGACAACAACCTTCAAAAAGCTTCTAATCAGCCTCTGAGCACGCTGGCTTGCAGTTGTACGGAGGTTCATGATCATGTTTTGATGCCTGATAGGAGCGCGAAATAATATTTCAATGTGAGTTCACTTTAATGATAAACCTTTACAATACATAATTGCACTTTATTTTGTGTTCACACAAAGGTATTCTACTTCACCCTAATTTTGCCCTTTCACCTAAGGAGCCAGGTTGCTCTGTAGCCAAAGACCAGCACTCAGGAAATTTACCCCCTCTCCCTGCATTAGTGTGCATGCAATTTAATGTGGATGAATGTTAGTTTGCACTCCTTAGGGACTTGGTAGAACATTCTGGGTTCACTGCTGACTCTTGGATGAAGTGTTTTATTTATCTAGGTAATTTGTCATAACAGGTAAACAAGTCAAATCAATTCCATCAAGATTTCACAAGGCAGCAAGTGGAGCCACTTCATCCAGTCTTAATTTAACTGAAGAGGTGACTTGCAAAACCTAGTGGGGCACTTCTGTTGGAATTATCCCTCCAGTGAACTTCACACAATTTAGAGGCTGAGATTTCAGAGGAAAGGAATGGTTACCCAAAGGGTTCCATCTGTAAGTACATTTTGTTCAGAAAAAAATAATTTGAGACAGGGAAAAGCCCTTTAGTGGAGAGAAGGCAGTAGCAGTGGAACATTGGTCTCTTTCTTCAAGCCTCCTTCATGTCCATTTGGCCTACAGAGTTTTGTACCTTTTTTATGAAAAGTCTGTATTCACATTATGTACTGGTGTGAAATTTGCAGAAATCCGATGCTTTACGCTCTTAGCATTCCTTCGTAGCCTGTTTCTTCAACTACATGTCACAGAGAAAATATTTGTATGCAACTTTTTGAAGCTGAAGAGCTAGATAAATAATTTTGGAAGAGAAGTTAATACTCCTCTGAACACACCGCAGACAGATAAGATCCTGAATAATCATGTTGATAAGTATATGAAAACGAAAGGTGAGGGTCCTGTGCTGTGGTGGGATTATTTTTTAACAGGTACAAATAATCTCTACTTATGATACTAACAAACCACCTTATAACTATATCTTTTTTTCAGATAAGGGAATCTGAGTTACAAGAAAAACCCAGTTTAAAATAAAAGCTAAACTTTTATTTTGCTTTCCATTGCCTAACATAACTACTTACATAGTTAATAACTGCCAGAAGAATAGTTTTTACAAAGGCGTATCAAAAGACAAATCATACTGCAAACTACTTTAATTTTGCCACAGCAGAGCGCTTATCTTTTAATTTTAGCAGTAATTAAATCCCCTCTCTTGTGCATCTGAACAAAAACGGCACAATCTTAACAGCTTCTTGAAACACATTATACTTTTTATTTTTTTCTGGAGCAACAGGCAAGGCTGGATAATTTAATTTATTTTAAAAATGTGGTTTGGAGTTGTGTACTTGGGAGGCTTGTGAGCCTGTTGCTAGGTTTGCCTTTCACTGCTATGGCAACCGCCGGGAAGCTGGGCTCAGCCAGAGTCACCACGCATCCCAGAGGACTCCGTGTCCTTGGGCTTAGGGGCCGAGACAGGCAGATTTACACCCAAAGGTCTGAGCAGAGACCAACATTTTTAAGAGCCTGTGTCTTCAAACCCACCTGTCGATCACAGTCTCGCCTTTCCCAGGAACAGAAGCAGGTAGCAGAGGCTGAGCAAGCTCTTGATGTTTTCTCAGTCAAAAAAGAAAACACCCAGGCAGGGTGCAGGAGCTGAGCAAGAGTTTTTAAACTCATCAGGACCACACACAACCTCAACCATCAGCACCTTGAATTATCCAGAAGTGTGTCTGAACGCAGCTCATGTTATTTGCCCAAGACACCTTGACAACTTCCAATATTTATTCCAAATATTCGTTATCTGACTTCTGGCTGGTTGAGGTGATTACTTTTCTGACCACAGTAATTTCCTATGGAAAGCTGTGTTCTTGCAAAAAAAAAGTTGTCTGAGCTGGAGTGACCCCATGACTGTAAGCCCAAGAGTTTAAGGGACAGTGAGCCTCTGTGCACAGCTTGGGATACACTTGCTACCCAGGGAGACAGTCACCCTGCCTCTTTTCCTCCAGGTTTAGATGTTCAACTTGGGAATACTTTGATTTGGATACTCTGCTCCCTCTGCTTCAGCTCAAAATTGCACCTGAGCTCATCCTGTTAGTAAATGTTTACATGCATAATATTCACAAAGGAAGCACGTTTCCCTCCCCCCCATCCCCGCTGTAAAAGTGCGCCTACTGGGGTGGCTGTGCTTACCTTTGCACAATGGTCCAGCCGTTGGGGTGCTTTTCTCTACCTGCCCTTGGAAGGTTCAAAAACAGATGCTTCTCTTATAGTTTCCAGAAAATTGCAGTCATCCCAAGATGTTGCCTGGTTTGGATGGGGCATATTGCTGCAGGGCAGGGATTGCAAGATGTGAGGCAGGGTGTGTTAAATCCCCTTCACAGCAGCTCTATTTTTAATTTAGAGGCACTAGCTTTTGACTGAAGAGAGGTGATTGCATTGAATAGTGGTTGTTGCTTCTCACTTTTTTCCTTTTGCATGTGATTTTGGAGGGGCAGGAGAAGAGGGAGAATCTGTGTTGGTTGTTTTTTTTTTTAAATATATACGACTGGATTTTTCAAAGGGCCAGATACTGCAAGCACTAGCTTCTCTGAAGTTTTTTCACTTAGAGGTAAATGCTTTTTTTATTGACTTAAGATGTATGTACCTACATGGGAGAGGTTTCAAATGGCTGCTGTGATAATCTGATTTGAAGCTTTCTAGTTACTCAGTTGTTACTTATGTTCATAGATTAAAATACCTTAATTTGAACAATAATAGTGTAAATTGCTAGTTTTATGGTTTTTTAATACCTTTCTTGATATCAGTTAATAGTTCAACTTCATGTTCTGAAAAACTTGTAAAACATGAGTGGCTTTGAGTTTGCTTGGTTTTGTTTGTTGTTTTATTAATGGTTTAAATTATGGTGTGCGTACCCTCAAAACAGACTTAGATTTTATTTTAACTGAATTTATCTATGCAAAGCTACAACATTTGAAGACTTTCAATACATCTAGCAGATAACTTCCAATGGGTGAAGAGAAAAAATGTCTCTGCAACTTCCACTTTATATTAAGAAAATAATATATATCATTACTTTTTCAATCAAATATTGATTTTTGGCCCAGATTTTGGGTAAATCAGCTGCCTGTGTCATGGCCTTGATTTCAGTCTTCTTTCTTGGTTGCCTGCCTTACTTTTCAAGGCTATCTAGTCATGACACAGTCAAGACAGAGACTGCAGGCATTGCCTCAAGAGATCATTTCCCCTCCTTGAAGCTGCTGGCTGGTGTGAGAAACAATGCCGGCTGCTCGGCACTGCTGCCCTGCCAGCTCCCCATTGTAGGTGCTGCTGTCAGTCAACCTAAACTTCTGGTTATTGGGCACTTCTTGACTCTAAGTTGATTAGTACAGCTTAGTTAAGGCTTGATTAAGGAGATGTATCCTTGCCCCGCTACATTTGGTTTCAAACTGAAAGGGTAGATTTAGATTAGATATTAGGAAGAAATTATTTACTCTGAGAGTACTGACACACTGGCACAGGTTGCCCAGGGAAGTTGTGGATTCCCCCTCCCTGGAAGTGTTCAAAGCCAGATTGGACAGGGCTTTGAGCAACCTGTTCTGGTGGGAGGTGTCCCTGCCTATGGAAGAGGGGGTGCAAACCAGATGATCTTTAAGGTCCCTTCCAACCCAAACCATTCTATCATTTCAGTCACTTGTGGGACTTTCTAATCTGCTTTCAATACATGACCAGATCAAACTGCTGGAAGCCGAGAGCAGCATCAAGGGCAGCAGTTGCCATATGCCAGGAGTGCAAGGCCCTAGACCTGCCCAAGGGAGTTCTGGGTCCTTAGCAACCTGAGACTGTGTGTTGGGAGGGCTGGCCCATGGCAGATCCCATGAGGGGATCATGGGAATGGTCAATGGGAAT
>NW_010161726.1:67416-74699 GCF_000695765.1 Mesitornis unicolor | reverse complement strand
TCCGGTGCTGGCAGCAGCAATAGCAGCAACACCAGTAGCAGTAGTAGTAGTAGCTGCAATGTGCTGAGAGGATCATAAGGCTTGCAAGATACCTGGGGGTACCTGAAGGGGTTCCTGGGTGCCTGATGCCCTCAGGTTGTATGTGGGGAGGGATCAGACTGTGGCAAGGATGAGCTGCTGAAGGACACTAAGAGACTGGGGGACTGCAGCTTCACGAGCCAGACCACCCACCACTGGTCATAATCCCCCTGTTGGGGTCTCAAGCAGTGGTGACCACCAGACAGATAGCCATGTCCTTTGCATCTTCTGTGGTGTCACCACCCACTGGGACTGATGCCACTTCCCAGACAAAGCTCCTAAGGGAATATGTAACTCTCCAGGTCTCTGGCTGCAGGGTGTGCCCATGTTCTCTACTGCTGTCTGAAGGCAGCAGCAAGGATGTCTATGGGAAGTGTGCCCAGGTAGAAGAGATGATCTGCTTGGTGATTGAGCTTTATGATGAACTGGACAGGTTGAGAAGTGTCTGGAAATTCAAGAAGGGGGTTGATTGATGGAACTATACTATCCTCCATGGAATAGAAATGTCAACTAGGCATAACCTATTGACAAGAGGGATCTTGCACCCGACCCCCACCATGCAGAAGCCAGTGACTTGAGGGACAGAAGTGAATGGAAATGAGTCCCAGAACAGTGGGATAATGTGCTCCCCATCTACCTTGACCTTCCCAAGTGCCATTACACAACAGCTATGAGGCTCTGGAGTTGGATGGACAGTAGCATGATGAGGTTGAAGATGATCCTTCCATGCATGAAAAGTCACCAAAGTCAGGTCAGCCTACCCCCAATATCATGACCACCTCCATGAAGAAAAAATGGCAGGTTATTATTATAGCTAACTTCCTTCCAAGGGGAACAGCCCTTTCAGGACCTTGGGGAGATTGGAAAAGGGATCAGGGGCATATGCAGTATTCTTCTCTAGCCTCCTAATTGTAAGGCCTGACACTGAAAGAAACAAGCAGAACCCAGCTTATCAATGCCTGGCTCCTGAGGAATGGTGTGCTGTGAGGGTCACCTTTCATGCTGCACCACAATGTACTGAGTACACTAGAGCGCGTCTGAAATGTTTGTACACTAACACCTGGAGTATGAGGATTAAACAAGAGGAACTAGTAGCTTTGACTTGGTCCAGAGCTGGGTCTGGTTAGCCTGAAGAAGAGGAGACTGAGGAGGCATCTCATTAATGCTTATAAATATCTAAAGGATGGGTGTCAGGAGGATGGGACCAAACTCTTCTCAGTTGTGCCCAGCGACAGAACAAGAGGCAATGGTCACAAACTGGAACACAGGAAGTTCCATCTGAACATGAAGAAAAGCTTTTTCACTGTGAGGGTGACAGAGCACTGGAACAGGCTGCCCAGAGAGATAGTGGAGTCTCTTTCTCTGGAGACATTCAAAACCTGCCTGAATGTGTTCCTGTGCAATCTTCTCTAGGTGACCCTACTCTGGCAGGGTGGTTGGACTAGATAATATTCAGAGATCCATTCCAACCCCTACCATTCTGAGATTCTGTGATCATCACTGGCATAAGTGAGATGTAGCAGCAAGAGTCCAGTAACTGGAGTGCTGTGATGTATGGGTTATAGGCTCTTTGGGAAAGATGGACAAGATGGGTAAGATGAGTGAGAGGGAGGGTTAGTGCTGTATACAAGGAGGGGTTGGACTGTACAGGACTTGCAGTTAGGGATAGCATGCTTGAGAGTCTCTGGGTAAGGACTAGTGAAAAAACTAATAAAGCAGATGTCATCGTGGGAGTCTACTGTAGATTGCTCATCCAGAATGGTGAGAACAATGTATTACTCTATAAGGAATTAAGGGAAATCACTAGATCAGTTCCTCTTGTCCTTATAGGTAACTTCAACTTCCCAGTTGTTAATTTCAGCTATCATACAGCAGACATTAACAAGTCCAGGAAAACCCTGAAGCACTTCGAAGATAACTTTTTGATACAGGTACTAAGGGAGTCAACTAGAAAAGGTGCCCTACTGCATCTGTCTCCAAGGAGGACCTTATTGCAGTCTTCCAGTTCCTGAAAGGATCCTACAGGAAAGCTGGGAAGGGACTTTTTACAAGGGCAGGTAGTGATAGAACAAGAGGGAATGGTTTTAAACTGGATGAGGGTAGATTTAGACTAGATATTAGGAAGAAATTCTTTACTGTGAGGGTGGTGAGACACTGGCACAGGTTGCCCAGGGAAGTTGTGAATGCCTCCTCCCTGGAGGTGTTCAAGGCCATCCCACTGGATGGGGCCTTGAGCAGCATGGTCTAGTGGGAGGTGTCCCTGCCCATGGCAGGGAGGTTGGACTAGATAATCTTTAAGGTCCCTTCCAACCTAAACAATTCCATGATTTTGTCTCTTTTTGGAATTTGTGGCTGTCTTGTCCACAGTGATCATGAAGTGGTTGAGTTTAAAATTTTTGGCAATATGAAAAAAGCTGCCAGCAGAATGCTGCATTTTGCGAGAGCAGACTTTAGGCTGCTCAAAGAGATAGTTAGTAAGGTCTCTTGGGAATCTGCTTTTGAGGGAATTGGGGTCCATAAATGCTGGTCAATATTTAAGGCTCCAGGAGAAGGTAATTTCAGTATGTCAGAGTGTATGGACTTTAGAAGTAAGGTCAGGTTACACAGAATTCACTGTGCAACTAAAGCTCAATTGGAGCTGAAGCTGGCCAGTACTGTAGTGGATCACAAAAAAGTCTTTGAGAGCTAACAGCAAAAGGAGGACTATAAAGGGATGAAGATAAAGCAGAGACATTTGATATCTTCTTTGCATGCCTTTAACACCAATGATGACCCCTGTGTCGGAGGACCACAGCTAGGGGAGCACTGGGGGAGCAGTCCCAGTTGACTTTGAACTTGTTAAGAATTTGTTGCTGCAATGGAATGCACGTAAGACTTCGGCCCCCACTGGGATTCATGCCAGGGTACTGAAAGTGTTGGTTGATATTATTTTGAGACCTCTATCTTATTTGTCAACAGTCTTGGGAATCTGGAGAGATCCCAGTCAACTAGAAGCTGGCAAATTACTCCAATTTTCACAAAGGGCAAGAAAGACAACCCTGGTAATTATAAGCCTGTTAGTCCCATTTCGATGCCTGGTAAAATTATGGAAAAGATTACTCAGGAAGTTACTGAAAAACACTTAAAAGACAATGCAGTCATCAGTCAAAGCCAACATGTTCTCATCAAGTTAAAGTCATGCTTTACTAACTCAATATCTTCTTATGAGAAGGTTACCCACCTAGTGTGGGAAGGGAAGACAGAGGATATGGTTGGGGTTTTTTTATTTTAAGAAAGCTTTTGATACAGTCTTTCACAGTATTCTTCTGAACAAGCCTACAGCTAGACATGTATACAATACAACGGATGAAAATTTTGGCTGAAAGGTTGAACTCAAAGTGTTGTGATAAATGGGGTAACACCTGGCCATTTACTAGTGAATGTTCTCCAGAACTCAATTTTAGTCTTAGTTCTCCTCAGTGTTTTTTTCAATTACCTGGACATATGAGTTGAGTGCATGTTAAGTAAGTTTGCCAATCATACTAAACTACGAGGAGTTGCTGTTTTCCTCAGGGGTAGAGAGGTCTTACAGAGAGATCTTGGTAGATTGGAGCATTGGGCATCACCAACCATATGAAATTTAACAAGGACAAATGCCAGTTTCTGCACCTGGGGTGTTGTAGTCCTGGATGTGTGTATAGACTGAAGGACAACAGGCTGGAAAGCAGCCCTGAAGAAAGGAATCTGGGGGTTTTGGTTGATGGTAAACTCAATATGAGTCAACAGTATGTCTTGGTGGCTGAAAGGGGTGCATTAGACATAGAATGGCTAAGCAGTCGAAGAAGTGATTGTTCCATTCCAGTAAGCACTGGTGCAGTCTCACCTTGAGTACTGTGTGTGCAGTTTTGGGCTCTATCATGCAAGAGAGAAAAATATTAGAATGTGTCCAAAGGAGAGAAACAAAGATGATGAAAGGAATAGAGGGCATGACTTAAGAGGCATGGCTGAGGATACTAGGTTTACTCAGCATAGAGAAGAGGAAACTAAGGGGTGAGCTTGTTGCTGTCTACTTCCTTACGAGTGCTGATCTATTCTCTCTGCTGTGTGGTGATAGGATGTGACCGAATGGCTATAAGCTGTATGAGGGGAAGTTCAGATGGGATATTAGGAAAAAGCTCTTTACTGAAACATTGGTCAAGTCCTGGATCAAGCTCCCCAGGGAAGTGATTAAGGCCTCAAGCCTGTTGGTGTTGTAGAAGTATTTGGATAATGCTCTTAAATATATGGTTTAACTTTTACATTGCTGTGTGTAGAGCCAGGATGACCTCTGTGGGTCCTTTCCATAGCAGGATATTCCATATACTTGCTTCCTTCTTCTAGTTGAAAGAAGAAATTGGACATTAGGATATTTATATAGTAGTCTAAATTATATTTGCTTCTTTCCACATGCCTGTATTTGTGAAGCAAAGGAGCTGTATTTCACATTCTTAATATCTGTAATGCCATGATTGGCAATGAAAGACCTGGAGAGAGAATATCCTGTTTCCAAGTTTCCTCACGATAGTTTTTAACACATTTCTTTTCTTACCCTCTGCCACTGCCTAAAAGAATAAAATCTGTTAACAACAGGCATATGTGATCAACAGCTCCTCCTACTTCAAGTCTGTCTTTAAGCTTCATTTTTTGGGAGTCCATCCTACATTACCTTCTGCTAGGGTTTATATCAAACCACAAATGCCATAACTATGGTGCTGTGCAAATGTGTGTGTGTGAAATTGTAAACTTCTGTGTTTGCAAGTCTGTTGATGGGGTATGGTTGAAATCTACTGGCAGAAGTACAAATGTAGATTCTCTGAAAATTGAATGAACAGCTACTAGAAGAGATGCACAAATAACTGAACTTTCATCCATTTAGGAAATAAAGCATGCTGATTAAGCTGATATTCTATAATGAAGTGAGATCTCAGAATTCTGAGGATTCAATCAGGTCACAAAATAAGTCAAATATAAAATTGGTGCTGAATGAATCAGTGGCTTAACAAAAGGAACAAACGTGGTCTCATTTTCTTCCCTGAATATGTTGTTTAAATTCAACTCTCTTTTTGGGGGTAGGGCTTTTAGGGAAGGTTTTGTTTACTTAATTACAAGAAAGTTAGCATTGCTTTCTCTAATGCTGGCTTTTGAAATTCAGCTCAGATATGAGGGCTTGGGGTTTTTGTGTGGTTGACTACAGAGCGCTTCATTCTGCTTCATTTTCAAGGTTGTGCCTCTTTGTCACATATATCAAATATCTGTGTGTCTGGAGGGATCACTATTACTCTGAAGGCTTTTTGTTGTTGTTGTTTTAAGCAGAATATCTGAAAGGTAAAAGGACACTGAAAACTAACCAAAAAAAAAAAGATTCAAAAAGAAGCTACATATCCACAGGCTATTTCTGACTGATAGGCATTCAAATGGCTATGCTTTTTTGCAAGTGAGTGGCCAAAGGAAGCTTTCCTGTTTGACTTTCTCCCCTGCCTCTCATTTGTGCCACACAAAGACTTTTAGTCTCCATTTTCTAAATAAAACATATTTCTAGGTCAGGCACACCTCACACTGAAAAGGGAGCGATTTGGCAGGGAGGAGGGAATGAAGGTTCAGTGCTCTTCTACTTTTTTACTCCCAGGCATGATAAGGTTAATGGAGTAGGATTTGTTTACTACAGTCAGGTGCAAAAACTAATGATAACCATTTTCTTTTCTAAAATAAATGTTACACCTCACCTGGAAGTAATTTCAGAAGTCAATGAATATTCATGAGTTTTTCTTGATAATGGGATAAAGGCTTCTCTTATCTGTCTGTGTTCTTACACACACTATTCAGGGGAACAAGGAAGATATAGGGTATTGAACACTCAAACTCACTTTCTGCAGGAGTAAAAGCATGCTGTGTGAGCTGACAAAAGAAGAGTAAACCTTGAACAGTTTTAAGGCAACTCAATAGACATGATTCCTGGAGTTCGGCTCCGACAGCTGCATAAGACTGTCGATGTAACTCACTGACATTTAAAGATTTTTTTTAAAAAGGATATAACTAGAAGTCATTGCAATGTTAAAATGTTGTGGTTTTTTTTACTAGATCCATGTAGGAAAGAAAGGGGAGAATTCTACATGAAAGTGAATGAATAGTCTTTTATTCCAGATAAGTGTCCAGATAACAGGCAAGCTGCAAAGAAGGTTGTGAGCCTCTGCCCTTCTTTTTTTCTTCCTAATTTATCTCCATGCTGCATCTTCTCTCTTCACCTGCACCACAACCTGGTGAGACAGAGTGCTGCACATCATCCCATCCAGTACCATTTAACTCCAACTCCCTTTTCCTCTCTGTAATAGATCAGGATTGCAATTGCTCTAATATCTTCTGTAGCCAGAGGTTTTAGCCAGTTTTAAAATGGACATAAAAACAGTGCCTGCAACAGGGAAGATTAATTCATTCATTCAAGAAATCGCACACATAATAGTTGTTAAAAAGGTGATGTATTTTCATGGTTCAGCAAGGAAGAGAGATAAGAGTCCTGATTTTTGTGCCAAAGGCTGACAGTGTAACTCTTTCAAGAAAATAAAAGGTTTGTGTGTTTGGTGTACGGAGACAGGGGAGTGAAATGGAGGAGATGAAATGTTGATTTGGTAAGTTTGTTTGTTTTGGAGTCTCTGTTGCATGCAACTAATACTCTGGGACTCAAGCCTGTGTTTTCCTGTCTTTCAGGCTTTCTAACAATAAAGCAGTTGATAATTCACCAAATGGTGAAGCGTTACTTTAGAGGGTTCTTTCATTCCAGTCTAGATCAAGCAAGACTTTTTCTTACAGCCTTTTTAAAGAGATAGCTGTAGTTATATTATTTCAGTCAGTAGAAGTACTTTTATAATAGCATTCTTAATTGTTTGTTTTTTGTTTGATCAACTGTATAAAAGACAACAGTTGGAGACACAGTTTGTCTGAAAAACAGTGAGGATGACTGCATTTTGAAAAAAGAATAAAGTATTTTGTGAAACTTATGAAGTATATAAAAGAGCTTTTCTGCAAATACAGAAATTACACCCTGTTAGGGTAAAATGCTTTAGGTGCATAGAGTTTGAGGCATTTTTTTTTTCTAATAATGAGCACTAGATGTAGTTTGGGCCTATTTAAAATACAGTTCAGAACCGTATCAGGGACTCAGTGCTGTGCTGGCATGAATAACGGTCCTATTT
>NW_010161726.1:34260-67385 GCF_000695765.1 Mesitornis unicolor | reverse complement strand
TTTCCCTCGCTCCCTTTAAGTGTGCTGAATACTAGAGGCAGTTACAGCTGAATACTAACAGCAGTTACATATAGGCAATGTACTGCCCTGGCTTCCACATTCCAAGACAGACAGGGGGGATTTAATTGCTGCTCTTGTACCTTGTCAAAGTGACCAAGGGAATGGAGCAAGAAGACTGAAAAGGTTTGGACTCTATAATTTGAAGCAGAGATGCCTGTGGTAGGGTATGACTGAGGCTTATAAAATCAGTGAAGGTAAGCAGTATGAACTGTTATTCACTAAATTTCAGTACAGAAGAGCTAGGACATTATTAATGGCTTCAAAACAGATAAAGTACTTTTTTATAAAGTGCATAGTGGACTTCTGGAGGTCGCGGAGGCATACATAATATGAGCAGATGCAAAAAAGGATGGACACACTATGATGGATGACTGGTCCATAAACAGATAGGGGATACACAGGGATATGCCTTTTAGCATCCATAATCCAGTTCTTGTAGGTGCTAGGGGAACACAAGAGTAATGGGCTGTGTGTAGTGTTGAGTATCAGGTGTTCTACTATCACTGGGCAAAGTGCATCATGGGCCTGGCCCAGTATGTCACTTCTTATATTCTTAACATGAGTGAAAAATTTAATTTAGTGATCAGCTCATTTTTTCTTTTCTTTTATTTTCTTTCTTTTCCTGGGGTGAGGGGAGGAAGTCCAAGCTGCGTTTTGACTTAATTGGTAGTCTTAGCTGTCGTTACATCTCTGAGCGGAAGCTGTGAGCTGCTGGCACGTGCTTTGAAATCCCAGGCCAAAGACTGACATCAGTTTTAATGTGTAGTATGGACAGAATGGTGAATGGTGGCTGTGGGTAGGGCCAACCTGCCAGTCCTGTACCTGGTCTTGTCCTGATGTAATCAAAGCCAGGCTGCATCACTTCTTTTGTCTCTTACCCTTTTACTGGGCAGCAAAGGCAAACTTTGACTTCTCCCAGCTGAGAGCAGTGCTGCTTGCAGCTCCCTAACAGCCAAGGAGATGATGGTGAGGAGAGAGGGCCCAGACTCAGCTGGAAGGCAAAGTCATCTCCCAGCGAAGACTTTTTTTCTCTCTGCTGTGTGAGTGCACAGCTCAGATCTGCTCTACTGTTTCTTTTAGTCAAATCATAGGGAATAAAGCATGATGGCAGAGAGGAGATCTTGGGCAAACACCTGCCTCACTTGATGATGATAAACACCAGTGACTAGAATTCTCTGCTGAGACCAGTACCTGTTTGTGTGTTTTACTGATGTGCTAAATTTGATTGCAGTCACTGGTTTGAGTGGAGAAGTTATTGCTGCCAAGAGTGGCTGTCTCTCAATGGACATGACCTTGCCATGTGTCTTATTTTGGAGGCAGCATGTGTAATGTAAGTAAACTACCTGATCAAAAATACATTTTCTACCTAGCTATTTAAAAACTTTGAGGTCTCAGTTTGAAAGATATGTGTAATTTATGGGTTTTAAACAGTCTTAACATTTTTCCTTCTTTTTTTTTTCCAAAGATTGGATACTCACTGTGAAGTAACCTGTGTGCAACTGAGCTGCCTACAACATGTTTCTCAGTGCCAGAGGGAATGACTCTGCCTCCAGATCTGGCCTGAAGAAGGAAATCAGAGTTGCTGTTAGTGTAAATAATCCTTAAAACTTTTTCATCCTAACATTGCAGCAGCATGATTGTGCTATTTATTTAATTTGAAAATACTGGGATGTCAGTGAAGAAGAGTTTGTAAAGTCCAGTAGATTTTTTTCATTATCTGCTGTCATTATGATTTGTTAAC
Organism: Mesitornis unicolor; assembly: GCF_000695765.1. NCBI lineage: Eukaryota > Metazoa > Chordata > Aves > Mesitornithiformes > Mesitornithidae > Mesitornis > Mesitornis unicolor. The sequence continues at coordinate 65,584 of NW_010161726.1, read as the reverse complement.
CTGAAAAACACTTTCAAATATGATGCAAAAATAATCATCATGCAGAGTATACCATGTAAGTGGAAGAACAATTTGGTCATGAACCAAAACATCAGTAGCTAATACTGATGTAATAAAACACATTATGTTAAAATCGGTTAGAAGTGGAAAAGCTTACTATGTGTTCATATAATTCAGGTGTGGAAATCAACACAGCTAGGTGTCAAGTTAGACCTTGATAAAGCAAGATCAGGAAAAGATATTAATATGGTTGGAGAATATGAACTATGGTATTTAGCTAGAATAGTAAATTATTAAAATGTATGAATTAATGTGTACAATATAAGTCTTATATATTGGAAGAAATGTTTGGGTTTTTTTTTTATAGCTTGTGCTAGTGAGATAGTGAGCTCTCTCTCTTTTTTTTTAATAAAAACTTTTTCTAAATCATCTGCTTCTGGATATTTTTAAACAGGAGAGCCATGTAAACCAGTCATCAATATTTCTTTTCAATTCTGTTTATTTGACCAGGCTTGTAGAAGATACTTTTCTTGATATTTGGATGCTCCATGCAGTGGAATGCATGAAACAATTTTTTTTTTTTGGAGATGTATGTGTCATGCAAACTGTATTGCATGACAGAGCCACCTCTTTCAGAGACAAATGCACCCACCACTGGTACATTTGTGAAATAGGTGGAAAATCTCAGAAATTTGGTTGCTGGTGATTGGACTGGAAAGGCTTTTACAATGTCAGTAGTGTAGAAATACTTCACTAGTCATTTTCAGTTCTGAAGGCACTCTTGTCTCTTGCTACTTGTATTTTGGGCAAGTCTTGGCCATTAACTGGACTTCGTGCATCTGTGCCTTCAGTGATGGCAAATAAGAGTTGGCCAAGGAGCTGTCCCTAGGCAACATTGTTACTCTTGCAACTAAATTTTACAGACAAAAGCAATTATTTTATTGACCCAAAGACACCTTTGTCTGTTTGGATTAATTGCTTGTAACTGAGACAGTCTTTCAGTTCAGAACAGTTGAGAACTGTATGCCATTCATGACATTTCTTTGAAAAATAAGATGAAGGTAAAACAAGCAAGGCTACAGGCGGTGGCTGAAACACAGCATTGTGGATTTTGCAGTAGAGTATTAATCCTTATAGCTGGTTCTCCTTTCAGGTTTGGTTTCACATTTTAACCATTGCTGCTCCGGGAGTACTCAGCTGCCAGATACTGATATGCACAGTTCTAAGTAACTGCTTGTGCTGCAACTGTATGACAGGGACTGCTGTTCTTTGCTAGTTAGACATCCATCTGAAATTATTTTGAAATACTCCTGTGGGTTTTTGAAGTAATATGATAGCCAGGTTAGAAATTATTATTGAACTGCTAGAAATTAGGATTCCAGAAAATGCAAACATCCATCGTATTTTTTTATTGCCAGAGGAGACAGCTGTCCGCTTTTCACCAAGGACTGTCTTAGCAAAGCAACTCAAATTTTCAGAGGCATTTGCAGTTATAATTGACAAGTCCAGCTTTTGAGTTGGACACTGTCTAGAAAGCCTGGATAGAGCAGTTTTGACAGTATTGTGTCCATGTTTTAGAACTCAAAGTAGCCACTATTCATCTGGGAGCAAGTCCCAGGAGTTTTGGAGATACACACCAAACACAGTTGTTCTCCAGCAGACTCTGTACTCTGGGAGTGAAAAAATGCACAAAATTTATATAAAACTTTCATTATAATACTTCTGCTTATAGCTTCATAATTTCAAGTGCTATGACAATATGGATGGAGAGAAAGGGAAGGAGGTTTGGTCAGTTTACAAATGTCTTAAAAAGACAAGACTTTCTGGTTGTGTCCAGTTTGGGGCCAGCCATTGCTTTTACCATATTCTGAATCAATTGTCTTCAGAATGTTCATTGATTTAACAACTTGAGAACTCTGAAGATTTTCTTATAACTGTAGTGTTCACTTGGCATGAGAGTTTAGTCTGACAAATGTTTTATTTCTCAGTTTCCATCTCTTCAAAAGTGTTGATATTGAGCCACAACATTCGAGACTGACAATACGTATTTTTAAATTTAAGTGTCTCTGAAAATGAAGAAAACATCTGAGAAGTGGCAGTCTTTGGAGGTATGCCCATTAGGCATGCTGTCCTTATTTTCCAAGGTGGGTATTTAGCAGTCCTATTTGCAAAATATAGGTATTATCACAGCTTGAAATGTTTCAAATACAAATGAAGTATTGCTGGTGTGAGCAAAGTTTGAAGAAGGTAATAGGTATATCCTGGTTATGGCAGCATGTATGCCAACCAAGATCTGTCAGAAAACAAATTATTTACCAACAGACTAACAATCTGTATTTCCAAAAATCCTCTTTGTCATGACAGCTGCTAGACACAGCAGAGTGAGAGGAGTTGAAATAACTTCAAGGTCTACCCACTTTGACCTTAGATGTAGACCATATATGCTAGATTCCCAAAATAACTTTAATATCTACATTAGACTAGTTGTCAGGCTGTGTTCAGCCTCACAGCCTGCTGTGTTTCAACATGACTTGAATAAGCTTTTAGATCATGGCTTTACTCCTAGAGATTTTGAAGCAGCACCACAGTGTCTTTTAAAATACATGGGTATGAACAGCTGTTGAAAGTAGAATACCATGGAGGAATAGACCTCTCTGTTACAGTTATAGGACTTGCTACCATTTTTCTTTGAAAACACATTTCTGCAATGCACATGCACAAGAAATGTGGATTGATGACTATGTGTGGCTTAAACTGACTAGTGAAGAGCAGTAATTGGGTCCAACTGCCTATAGATTAGCTTCCAATAATCTTCAATATATCCTTCAATATATCACCTGCTCTGAAGTGTAGGACTTTTGTGTGTTAAGTAATAGTCACATATACAATTGGAATGCAAAACTGAAACTTATTTGGGGAAATCAGCTCAACTGATTCCTGCATGTTTTGGATCTTTTAGGCTGATCCTGCAAGCATGCAGGCTAAGGTCCACATTCCCAATGAGATATAGATATCGCAGTGTTAATAAATTCAGAGTCTTATTTGACAGAAAATAAAATACAGGAATATGAATGTACAAGCATAAGTATTTTGTTACAGGGTCTTTTAAAATTTTTCCTGGTAAAATAGGATTTCTACTTGAACAAAGACCTTTGTTAGTTTAGCAAATCTCAATTTCATCAAATTGGTGCTAAATCCTCAGGAATTCTTCTCACACGTAGTTCCTTTACAATCTGGATGATTAATTACAATTTAAAGAAGCTTGCAGCAAGGATGGCTGACTAAAGATCGAAGTCTCTGAGACCATAAGGAAAGGGGAAAAAAAAGTGTGAGAGAAAGCAAGCTCAACTTTCTCACAAGAGTAAACTGAGGACAATTATACTGGTCCTTAAGTTTTGTGATGAGCTGAATCAAGGTCCCTGGTGTCAGGTTTGGACCTGCTTGCTTTCCTTTCTTCTACTTCTCTCTCTTCCTTTTGTTATGTGCAGACCCCACACACTTATCTGATGAAAAATTTGCATTTATTCTTATGGAGTCTTTAGACTTAGGTATGTTAGCAAGAAGGGGCTCTTAACTTAAAAGCTCAGTAGAGAATAAAAGATTGCTGTTTCTTCTGGACTGAGTCAGGTGAGTGGCAAGTGGCTGCTGCTTCTGGGAACAAAAGAGTTTTCGGAGAGCCATTACCTTGGTAGTCTCACGTACAGCAGGACCATCAGGAGCTAACAGCTCTTCCTGGCTCTCTCTAGGGTACTGGGGGCTGCCCACAGAAGGAGACGGCATTATCATGGCCTGGAAGGAGAATTGCATGTTCATCGCACATTCACATCGTTTGCTGATCACGGGTATTTCAATCCCTGAGCCGGCACAGGAGAGTGCCCAATTAATTCAGAAGCATTTGAGATTGACTGGCTGCCGACCAGGCCTATTTAACTCTTCTTTATGGGCAACAGCTAGTGCTGCCTCACCCTTAGGCATGGCTAAGCAAGCCTTCCTGTTTAACCCTCACAGCTTCAGTTCTGACTTTCTGCTTCAGCTAGTGTGGCTGAGTCAGTGCATTGCTTGGATGCAAGCTGGGAGCTCTAAGTTACACCACACTGACAGCCTTAAAGTGGGTGCTATCTCCCTACCCCTTCTGTCTCTGACATCCATGGATGAGAGTGAGTCCTCCTCTTCCTTTCTGTTGCCAGGAAGCACAAGGAAGTCATAGCTTATGTTATAGCTGATTTAAAGCGATATGCATGTGGTTGCACAACTGAACCAGACAAACTTGAAAATGGAGCTCAGAGCTGTAGTCTTCCTTTCACTACAGGCAATGACTTGGAGTTTGTGCCCTTCGCAGCAGCATATTTTCTCAGAACTTGTAGGACATTACCCCTTGTTCTCTGTGAAATGAAGCTGAAATTTTTTAACGACTTCAAAATTGTTGGAGAGATCAGATTAGGAGGAGGCAGGGAGGAGAATAGATCAATAGTTCAATCTCTTAAGTAATCATTCCTTAGGACTCAGTCTTTAAATAACCTTTTGCATCTTCACCTCATCTTAGAGAAATTCGTTCCGGTCTTCAGTCTTGCAAGAAGTGGCAAAAGAGTACTCTGTGCATTCATACTGCATATTGAAGGAATGCTTTAGTAGCACGAGAGTCCTGTGTTTCTTTAAGAAAGGGCTCGGTTCTGTTTCTAAACTTCAGAAGTTAGGTGAGATGGGGTAGAAAAGAGGACGGGGGTGTTTTGCAGACTTGTGAAGATAAGTAGCAGCCTTGGACTCAACAGTCATGACTTGAATGTTAAAATCTGAAAAATTCACACTAATTTTGACATAAATTCTTGGATCCAGTCCAATATTTAAACTCTGAAAGGCTTGATTCTGCTTCTAACTGAAGTTTAGTTCTTTTAGAAATAAGCTAGGTATCAATATGTATTCTCCTGGTAATCCCAAAGTGAAGCAATAAAGAAAAATAAAGGGAAATAAAAAAGTTTAGTTCACTTGAAATTAATAGCTTTTCTGCTGGCATGCTCAAGTGTTCTTGAACTATAAACACTGAAGTTCATTCTTTTTTTCTCAGTAATATCTTCATATATTGCCCAAGATCATGTAAAGAAAGTAGTGAAATTGTGTTTAATTAAATGACTCTCCTCTTTATTTGGGTGACTGTTTTTTTATATATTTTGTCTTCCCACTGAACAGTTGTAAAACTTCAGCTATTTTAGAAAACATAGCTGATTAGCTTTGTTATTTCAATAGTATCTCTTAGTCCAGGAATTGTATATGTTTTAAACCATTTAAACTCATCCAGAAAATTTTTTCCTGTTTCATCAACTCTAAGACAACAACAAAAAATAACTAATGAAGCTTTTTTGGTTCAAAACAAAGGTCCCTATTTCTGCTATGAGAGAGAAGAGTTAGGTAAAACTTGAAAAATTCTGCAGTATTTGAAAATTAAGCAAGTCTTCCTGTGGAAGTATGAAGTAAATTGAGCATGGAACAAGAAAAGCCATGACTTGGTTAATAATTCGACAAAGAAATGTTGTTAGTTACCGTTTAACATAACTGAGAGAACACTATGTGGTATGAGAAAGAAACATTAAATAAAGGTCAGCCTTGGGAGAAAATTCCAGATCGCACATATAACAGCCCATTACATCACCTTTGTTAAAGGAAACCAAAGGTTTTGCTAGCTATCTGAATACTTCCTGTTTCTGTTTAAAAGAAATAAGTAGGGAAATATTTTTCTCATACATTGACTTGCTGTTTAATTAATTTCTCTCTTTCACAAAACAGTAGCCAGATATACATGGAAAGATTTAATGAGACACAAAATATCACATTTTACAGGGAATTGCTTGTCATGCCTGCACAGTCTTGCACACCTGAGCATTTGGCCTTGACTAAGAAGAATTTGAAGTGGTATAAGAAAACACCTGAGATATTTTCATTTTACATTTTGTGTGATGAATTTACATCCTAGGCATCATCATCATCACAATAATCTGTTCATATTGAGCAATGGTACACAAGCTAATCATGCAACTAGTACTAGAAACACACTAGAATAGGAAAAAACAGTTGGAAGATGGGGCAAGCCAAAGCCAGTGAGTAAGTACACAAACTAACAAAGAACCTTGCCATCAGAGCTCAGTGGCTAGGGTTAAATGCTGCTTTGCATACTGAGCTACTAAGGCCGGGTTGAAGCATATGCTGGGCATCCTCATCTGCTCTAGCTACAAACTGAAGATTTTTTCCTCAAGTCATGTTTCTTGTTCACTGTGCCTTGATAATCCTCATGTGCATGCTGCTGCTGTGGTGTGAAGAGGAGGTTGGAGAAAAGTCCCCCAGAAAACAAGACAAAGCAGAGTTATACCAGGTGTTTGTCACTTGCCCTCAACCAGCTCAGTCCGGGGTGGTGTGCAGGAATTAACCCTTAAGACAGTTTTTAAGGAATAGGAGATGATTTCTTTAACGGGAATTGTTGATCAGAAGTTTCCAAAGCTTTCTGAATGTCTGAGAGCTCTTTGTGTATTTCCCAGACGATCTTTTCTGACTTGTCAACCCTCTATTTGCGGTCACAGTCTGAGAATGAATCAAAACAAAATATCTTTAATTGAAGAAGTAGGCAAGAATACATTTTAAGCTATGAAATATTTAAGTCAGAAGATACCTAATAATGGCATTACACCACAGTAAACAATTAAAACAGATTTGATGGTTTATATGCTGGTAAAAGTGATGATCACATTTTGCTCCCTGGAGCTTCTTTATGAATGTGGACTAACTTCCCAAAGAAAATTAAGAGGACCTGGTAGAGTAACTGTTGGTCAGCTGTATCGATGTGACCGGACTTCTTAATGTAAAGCAATAAGGAACTATAAAATAATAAATTTTGTCACTGAGAGAGCTTTTATGTGGTGGCATGCCAGTTATGAAATACTCACTGCCCATAAGACTGGGATGCCACAGCCTGACCCTGAGCATTAGCTCAAGTCTGTGTAGGTTGCTAGAAGGGTCAGATGACATTTGAGTCTTCTGTCCTGGTCTTGGCTCAGACTAGCAAATAAATGCTTTTTCAGTGCCAACTTCATACGCTGTACATTCCCCACGCATTTTCACTGCAAATATAATTTTTTAAAAATTATCTTATTTGCATTAGGTTAAGGTCTGCTGTAGCCATTGTTCACTTCAGTGGGGAACCTGCTCATCTTGTTCCTTAAATAGAGTTAAGGTCATGAAGATACATTCACAGGGGGACTGCGATTACAGGGAGGTATTATACAGGGAGGACATATATATTTCTCATTTTCTTTCATGTCTTTTGTTATGCTTATATTTAGAAAACAGATTGTATCATTTTTAATAAGGAAGCTCATGCTTTAATCAAACTAATTTTAGTAACAGTTGATTTGTTATAAAGAGAAAGAAATTGTATGTTCTGTAAGTAATACCAAGTCAGGCCCGTGATTTGTTATATGTTCTTATAAGTTTTTGCTTGCTACCAAAAGTTATCCTTACTGCCAGAAGATCCCAGGAAAGCTAACTCTAAACGCTCAGACAAAAATGCTTATCAATGTAATTACCTCAACATGAGTAGCTTTTCTTAGCTTTAAATAACCTCTTCAATTTTGTACTTTAGAAGATTCTGATTTTTCCACTCTTGGCATATCTACCATCAGAATCAATCTCAGCGATCAAATCAAACCTTTACTGATACTCATCAATTCCATTGTTATCTTTCTGGTTGTTAGACATGTACCACTTGGTATGAATCACAAATGTAGTAACTGCAGTTGTGGATGCTTATTGAGACTTATGGCATCATATGTGGTAGTTTTGCATAGTAATTATTTTCTCCTACCTACAGTTTAGGCAAGTGTAATTTAAGACAAAAGAGGAGCAGATCTGCTAAGGCTGATATAATAGTGTTGTTAGAGCAGGTTTGCATTTGTTTTGTCTTCCTTTTTTTGTTTATTTGTTTGTTTTTGTGTGTGGGTTTTTTAGTTTTTTGTTTGTTTGGGGTTTTTTTTGTGAGACAGGATATACAGAGAAAGGTGGTATCTTTAATTTGAACTACTGTGACGTAGATGAGGCTCTTCAGGACATGGTTTAGTAGGCATGGTAGTATTTAGTTGATGGTTGGACTTGACAGTCTTAAAGGTCTTTTCCAACCTTAATGATTCAGTGATTCTATGAATGAGCAGACAAGCTTTTGAGCAAAGCCCTTAACTATGGCTGAAGGTTCAACATAGGGATTTCTATTCTGGATACTGAAGTATGATTATTAACATCGCTGTGTAAGAGTTCTGTCTGCAAATAAGGAACTGTAGAACAGAAAGCAATTAATGACTTCTCAAACAACTCTTTAACAGTCCTCAGTAATGAATACAGGTATTTTAACAGTTTTGCAGAGCAATAGCTGCTCTTACCATCAATGAGGTAAACAAAATATAAGTGACTGTCCTGCTCTGAAGTGTGCGTTTATGAATACACACACATATTGGTGACCGTTTCGTAAATCATGTGTTCACAGCATGTCTCACTGTATGTGTAGGTACAATATAAAGGTGATTGATAACTTGAAGTTGTCTGACATGGATAGAAAAAGTTTCACTCAACTGATGCTTCCATTTTTTAATCTCAAACTGAGCCACAGATGCCTCAGAGGGTGGATCAGTATAACCATTGTGTATTAGCGTGCAACTGTGAAGTAGGAAGTGACAACTAACTGGAACCCACAGAAGGAATATATTTGTAAACTGTGAGGTTTTAAAATTAAATTAAGTTGATATTTGGGAAAAAAAAAACCAAACCAAACCAAAAAAACCAAACTGAAACAAAATACTCCAAAACCCAACACTATCCATGCTCTGTAAAAGAGCCATGGGACCTTTGACCAGAAGGGCAAAAAAGAGCTGTGAAAAATATCAGGATGGTAGCTGTGCAGCACCATGTCTAAAAAAAAGCATTTAAAAAGTTGGCTGAAGATAGATCAGATGTGAAGAAAGAAAAACACTTTTGCAAAATGCAGTGCGGATTATTAGCTACTTGACAGTTAAATAAAGCAGGAAGCTTGAAGCCCTGAGAGAAAACTTCGGAACTGGTGCAGCGCCATTACTTTCACTGAGTTCAATATTGCAAGAAGATTTTATATAGATCAGGAAATTCTAGTTAGCAAGTGACCTATGCTTCTTAGTAACATCTCTTAGGAGAATGATGAGATCGCTGGTTGAACACTCACTCAATGTGTAAATGAGGGTACACATGATAAAAGCTGAATTACTAGAAAATAAATACAAAAAGGCTGTTATTTTAGCTGTTTTATTTTAGAAATAGGAAAGATGCTGAAGGTTCATTTAAGAAGCAGAGAAGCATTACAGGGCATTTCCTCTTAAGTTCTAAACCAGTGACATTTTGGGAATGGAAAAAGGTGAAACTCCAAAGTATGTTTGGTGATGCATTACCTCAACAAAAAAATAAAATACATTTGCAGTTGTCATTTTATTCTTAAGGGGGAAAATATTTTAATACTCTCTCCTTTCCATTTCTTTGTCAGTTTTTTTGCAAATGGAGTTCCTGCCTTGAAAGGCTTACCATTCATTTTCATGCAGCTGACTCTAGTACAGTTCTGGGGCAAAGTACAGTGCCCTGTTTGGAATGTAAAGATGGTGCATCACTCCTGACCACTACCCTGTGCTCAGAGTGAGCTGCATCTTAATTAAAGCAAATTATCTTATTTATTTTGCATTCTCAAAAAAACCCCCAAAATATGGGGGGAGGGGGGAGCTATGGGACTTAAGAAGAATGTTAGCAGAATAATGATTTCTAGCTGCTACCAAATCTGAAAGTTGCCACACTAATTCTCTGCTGCTTAAAACGTGCTATAAATTTGGTGCTGAGAATTGGATCCAAACTCTATTTTGCAACATTTTCTTAAGACCTATTTTGCACAGATATGAAGTAATTAAAAAAAATTATTTTAAAAGCAGTGGTGTTTCATGTTTGTTGTGGTTGTGTGTGAAACTTGGTGTTGACTGATGGTTTTCATGGTTATTTTCCTGCAGAGTTGAGACAACCAACTAGAATCCAAGGAAACGTTAGTCACAGCAGCCGGTGAATAGATCATAGAATCATAGCATACCAGGTTGGAAGGGACCTCAAAGATCATCTAGTCCAACCTCTCAAGGTAAAAGTACAATTTAAATGAGTCAGAACCCTGTCAAGCTGACTCTTAAAAACTGACCAATGTAGGGGAATTCACCACTTCCCCTGGGAGGTTGTTCCAATGTCTGATTGATCTCATGGTAAAAAAATTTCTTCTGGAGTTCAACTGGAATCTCTCCAGCAGCAACTTGTGTCCATTACCCCTCATCTTTTCGATGTGACTCCTTGTGAAAAGAGAGTCTTCATGTTCATGGTAGCCACCCTTTATGTACTGGTACATGGTAATGAGGACCCCCATAAGCCTTCTCTTCTCAAGGCTGAACAAGTCCAGTTTTCTCAGCCTTTCTTCATATGGCAGGTTTTCCAGTCCTCTGATCATCCTTGTTCAAGCTTGTGAGTTACGTGTAGCCCTGCAGAGTCTCACTGCTTTTCCTTCTTTGCATGAGAGGCAAATATACTCCTGTTGCTATTTTGCTGTTGTTGGGTCAGTCTGAATAGCTGGATCAGTGCAATTGAACAGGCACTTCAGACAGTTAATCCTGCAGTGCTGCTTCTGGAGTGTGAGTAAGGAGCAACTTCAGCGCAGTGTAGAGAGAGCAACTAGAGTTAGGAATTGAAGACCTGGGCCTTTAAGAAGGGGATCACTCAGGAAAGCCTGAAAGCCTGCTACATTGGCAGCAGATGTGCAGATAAAACAATTCTTGCCAATTACTTGTGCTACACCACACTTGGAAAGACGCTCTGTTATGTAAGCGTCCCAAAGTAGGAGACATGAATAAGAATAGATTTGTCCATGATGCTTTCAGCTCCTTTAAACAATAGGCTCTGAATTACGATTGCTCTAGCAATTCCCTCTTTCCTCCCTTTCCCTTTTATGTGCCAAGCAGCACTAGCACTGTGGGTTTGTTTAATTTAGTTTTAATGCTTATATAGATCTAGAAACATTTGCTCTCTCTCTCACTGAAAAATGCACAAGTACAGATACAAATACTGACAATGCAGAAAAAAGGGGTTTTAGTCAATGCAGCATTGCCTGAACTTGCCAGGAATAGTGATGTCTTGTGCAAACATTAAACTTTTCTAGTTGACCCTGGTTTGAGTAGAGATTTGGACTCTATGCCCTCTGGAGGTCCCTTCAACCTGAATTATTCTATGGTTTTATGTTTTTAACACTTCATCAAACAGGCCTGGGAGGTTACAGACTGATTTGAGATGCATTGCCTAGCTGTATCAGAAAGCTTTGATCTTCCACTTCGATACAAAGACAGGTCTATGCAATAGGCTTCCAGGCTCAATTTGAGTGTTCTGCAACTGTGGAATTATGCAGAGATGAAGTAACGAGTCCCCAGTTGCAGCGCTAATCTTGGTCTCCAATTCGTGGTAATTAGCCCTAATGCATTTGCAACTAGTGCTGCCTTTCAGGGTCTTTGTCCTTCAAGATTGCATCCTATATGTGTATGGAAGTACCTGATCTGCTCTGATAGCTTCAAATTTTGGCCTCAGTTCATTGGTGTGACCATGTTTCTGTGATTTGATTACATTCTAGGTGAAGAAAGTTATTCCTTTCCACTTGTTATCTCTGGATGCTTCTAGCATTGTTGTTGCTCTGAAATTGGTTCACAGAATCACAGAACGTTAGGGATTGGAAGGGACCTGAAAAGATCATCTAGTCCAATCCCCCTGCAGGAGCAGGAACACCTGGATGACGTTACACAGGAAGGCGTCCAGGTGAATGTCTCCAGAGAAGGAAACTCCACAGCCTCTCTGGGCAGCCTGGTCCAGTGCTCTGTCACCCTCACTGAGAAGAAGTTTCTTCTCAAATTTAAGTGGAACCTCCTGTGTTCCAGTTTGTGTCTGTTACCCCTTGTCTTATTATTTGTCACCGAGAAGAGCCTGGCTCCATCCTCGTGACACTCACCCTTTATATATTTATAAACATTAATGAGGTCTCCCCTCAGTCTCCTCTTCTGCAAACTAAAGAGACCCAGCTCCCTCAGCCTTTCCACATAAGGGAGATGCTCCACTCCCTTAAACATCTTTGTAGCCCTACACTGGACTCTCTCCAGCATTTCCCTGTCCTCCTTGTTACTTTTTTGAAGTAAACTGTTAGGAAGGAAGCACTGAAATAATATTTGACACAACAAACTACTACAAATATTCCATCTTTTTATGCTTTCTGAAATCCAGGATTTACTGGAATCTTTTCTATGCTGCTCTTCAGTGAGTAATGTGAAACCTGTGTTCAAAGGAACTACATGTATTGTCAGTGAAGGCCACCTGATGTTTTTTAGGGGCTTCTCATCCTCTCATGTCACGCCTGTTTTAAATCAATTTTAAGTTTATATTACCTTCTGTGCAAAGCACTTAAAAGATTTGAATCAAGATCTTTATAAAATATTAAGAAAATTAAGCTGTGTGATGAAGAATTGTTTGAAGAAGAACAGTAATTCCATCATAGTTTTACAGCATTCAAGTTAGGGTTTTATGCATTACCCCTACCTTAGAGATGGTGAATACGAGAACAAGAATAACCTCCTTTTTATTCTTCTTCTTTTTTTTTTTTAACACAGAGGGCAGGAAAAGTTAGTGTTCCAGGTCTTAAGAGGCTTGAATTAACTACATAAAAACCAGTAGTGCTATGTACTTTATTCACATTTATATGCTTCTAATTGGGTTTGGCATAGTAAGGAAGTTGATCCTTTGATCTTGTGATTTCAATATGGTTCTCAAAAGAAAGCTGTTTTTACAGAGTCATGCTATCCTGGTCTCTCGTCTGCCCAGTAACTTTTAAATGTTTTAATCAATTTTAAATTTAGATGATGAGTACTCAGAAATATGAAAATGGGTGAACAGGAAAGAGATGAGGAAAAAATCATCAAGTATGTTAATCTGAGAAGTATACACTGCATCATTAGCTCACAATATCAGGTGCCAAAATGTTTAACGGAGCTGAACACATTGAAACATGACTTTATAGAAAACAATGCTTTCTTATTTAAGTTTGCAGATGAGAATAAAATTTCTAGAAAAACATGAAGTGAAGCTTTAGTGAGAGAAACTGTAAAAACTAGTATGTTTAAATGATAAAATAGTGGACTTGTGTGGTAGTATTCAAAGCTATAACTGTACCTACTAATCTAAATTTTATTCCTTTTCTAATTTGATTTTGGAAAACTACTGCTTTAGCTCAATGAGGTTGCAAATGCTTTTGTGAAGTTTAGATAAATGCCTTGTGCATAACATAGCTGCGTATTACCAAATATGGATGGTAGTTCAAAGGATAATTTATGTAAAATGCAATCACAGAACCACAGAATGGTTGAGGTTGGAAGGCACCGCTGGAGGTCATCCGGTCCAATCCTACATCCGTGACCCAGGACCATGCCCAGATCTTCTACAAGATGTAAATCTATTAGGTTTTATATATATTTATTAAAAACATAATACCATTAATTTTTATTTATTTCAGGTGTATTGAATTCATTGGTTGATTTTTGAAATTACTGTAAGAAAATTCTAATAATTCTGCATCTCACTGTTTTCCCAATACAACAATCTTCCAGTGGCTTTAGACCTTGTTTAAGAAATAGTATAGGCTGTATTTCTGTCTTGTTTTTCTAAATTCACCTCATAAATACAACTCTCTTAGAAAAGTCATATAAAATGCATGGATCACTTTAAAACAAAACAATAAAAAAAAGATATCAAGAATTGTAAAACATAATTTGGTGAAGTAGGGAAGAGTGTTACTCATGAAAGTGCATTGGTGTTCTCTTCAGTTGTGTAAAATTTCTAGAGTACGTTGGGGTGCCAGAAGTTAAACCTTTGACTTTGAAGCTTTGAGATTCTCTTATTTTAGAGGTGATTAGTACTTCATAGGGTTTATTTTTTTTTTCTTTTTTTTTTTAGTTGCAAGAAGTGTAAGCATGCAGAAACACTTCAGAGACTGAAATCAAATGGTAAATAAATTAGGCAAAGATATTTTAAGGAACATTTATTTGGATGGGATATTGTAAACACTTAAAAGATAGTGACTTACATATACCTGTTACTAGCAATTTTAATGCAGTGAGCTGTGGGCAGTGCCTTGAGCTTTTTGTTTCTTATGCAGTATAAAGAAATTAATGTATAGGAAAATGAACTTTCACAGCTGACTGGAAAAGTACAGAGAAAGCAAAAGTATATAATAAAATTGCTCTTAAGAACCTTCAGTGCTCTCAGTTTACAAGTCCAGACTGCTTCTCTACCAAGCTCCATAAATTGTAGTTCTTTTGTTTATTGCTTGAAATAATGAAATAAGGAGTAATTATTAGGGAGTGGGCTACCTGTAGCCCTAATACTTATATTTTTTTCAAACTGAAATTGCTCTAAAAGGCAATTCAATTTATACCTGGAGAACACACTATTTTTTTAAACATTACTAACTTGCTTACCTGCTTTTAGATTTTTTTTTAAAATGAGTTTTGATAGTAGAGAAGCGGAATGTTGGTTACCAGTTTAACAATACAGCAAGTGTGGAGATAGAGTTTTTGTTGGCTGCTTAATGTGAACAGTGTTGGACCAAAATTTAGCTTTCCCGCAGTAGCTGAAGAGGATTGTTTTCTTTTGGAAATATTTATCCTTAATATTTATCTTTAATTCAAGTTATTTATATTCTTGGAATATCAAAGCATTTAATTGAAACGGCATTTACTTTTTTTCTTTTAGGCAAAGCAATTTTCTTTGCCTGAGACAGAAATCTCTCTCTTTTTTAAAATGCCTATAACTGATATGATGTTCTGTAGGTTTTTTGCATTAAATTTTCTACTGATGGCTGCAAGAGGATGCAGAGTATATCTTATTGTACGAACTTAAGTGATACTGGTAATTTTGCAACCTTTTTCTATCAAATGTCACAATCTGCAGGATGGAGAAATTGAAATCTTGTCTTGGAAGGGCCAACTTACCAAAGTGTTCAATCCACTGTTCTACTTGTCGTTTCCTCAAGTTTCCTCAGTTCTTCTATATTATATATATATAAAAATCAAAGTAATTTACCTTGATCCCAAAAGAGGCAGAGTTGTGTCTTTCATAGATTCAGAAACAAAACAGAAGGAACTATTTTATGTATCAGCGTTTCAAATATTTTACAACAGTAACATTTGCAGTAGTTGCACACACCACTGCTTAGAGCTGTACAAACCCCGAATCGTTTTTTCCAGTCAGCATATTGCTCAGTCACAGGTATTATGTTGAAAACAGGAAATTGTTATTGCTTAGTGCAACAGTTTTGTTTTTATTTCAGTCATAAACAAGCCATGATGAAGCTGTATTTTAAATAATATGGCCATTGAGAGTTAGTGGAAAAACTAGTCAGAATATAATATTCCTGAATTTGTAGTGCTATAATGGGATTTGATTCACCTCTTAGGTTTCTTTCATATAATTAGAGATTGGCTAGTGACTGCTGAAGGTAGTCTACAGTTGGATAAGAAGGAGCTGAATGAAATGCATCAGACTTTCTTCTGACTACTTGGTAGACAGAAGCAGCAATTAGGTTTATTCATTGACAAAAAGGTGACATTTGTACTTTCCTTAGTGGCCGATCTCACTTCAGTAATCCTAAATTTTTATGGCAACTCTTGTGCTTTCACAGTAGTTGGTTCTGAAGAAATTTGCTCTTGGCTTTGGGATTGAACAAAATGGATCTAGTCCTACTTTACATGTGCTAGCTGTGATCTGTCCTTATACAGATAATGTGCCTGTGGTTATTCCACTGTGTGTATACCAACAGGTTCTTGGTAAAACTTTCATATATTGCAAACATCTGAGATTAGTTTGTTAGAAACTCAAGGAATTTTTTATTTGCAGTCAACTTTCACAATGTTTGTAGGGATCAAAGGCTTAACCAGACATTGATTAACTGATTACATTTACAAAGTCAGTACGACTGATGTGGCAACTTGATTTTCGACTTTCTTTATATTAACCTACAGACTGATTAACCAGACTGAATCCAGTCTTCTAATTGTAGAATTGACAGCATAGCTTGCCTACAGGTTCACTGAAAGGTATTGTCTGTTGATGATTCAGTACCTTAAATGAACTCAGTGTTGGTAAGCTTATATTGTGAAAAATATGGTGGTCATGTGGTTTTTCAGTACTAACTTATCTAAACCTAGGATTAAGCGAGTGTGAAACAGGACTGAGTGAAGAATAGGTTTAATAGTGTTTGGTCACAAACAAAATTAAATGTTGTTTTTCATGGGTATATGTTTTAATGTATATTGCTTCATTATTATGTGTATTTAGGTTTTTCTAATTGTTGTGATAGAATGAAATCTGTGTGCGTAACTTGAATGAGACAAAACCCAAAAGAAATAGAGTTTAAATTCCAAACCATAAGAATTCTTACTTAATTTATGTGCATGCATACATGTTGCATGGAATGGTAAGTTAAGCCTGATACAGGAGCTGATTTATAGTGGAAACTCTATCTGTTCCCAGTGTGTTGGGTTAACCTTGACTAACAGCCAAACTCCCACTCAGGCGCTGATTTACTCCCTCCCTTCCTGACCCCTCCTTTCCCTGCCCTTAGCAGGATGCAGGGGAAAAACTAGGATGAGAAAGCTCTTGGGTTGGGATACAGACTTGTCTTGGGGAAAATAATTTGTTGCCAAGTAAAATGGATTCAGGTAGTGAGAAATAAAAAGGCAAGTGTCAAAGCAACACCTTTCCTTCCCGCTTTAACCAGGCTCAACTTTTCTCCTTTGCTCCTGCTTTACCCCTGCCCAGAGGTGCTGTTTGGGGCAGGAAAGGGTGGGGTTATGGACAGTCCATAACTCTTCCTCTCTGCTGCACCTTCATCTTCCCCTTTTTCCTGTGCTGTGGTGCGGGCTCTTCACAGCCTGTAGGGGAATCTCTGCTCCAGTGCCTGAAGCTGCTTCTGCAAGTAGCCCCATGTATCTCCTGCCCCATGTATCTCCTGCAGCCCCCCGCTGCCGATACCTGCGCATCTACATCCCGTTACATCCACCAATGCCAGAGCAAGTAATAATTATTGCCACTTTGCAGGAGAAATTGCAGCTGATTCTAGAGTATCGAAGTAGTAGTTGGTAGTATAAAACTATGAATCAAATGCATTTTAATGGATAGATTACAAGCACTTTGCTAGAGTATATGTGATTCAACAGCCTGCAAATAGAATGGGTGAAGCCTTTCAGAGTGCAGCTGGCTTTGTCTGTCCCCATTTTCCTTTTTGCCCCCTTCTAGAAAATAGAACATGCCACCTGTTTTTCTCCGGTATGTTGTAGAGCTGATAAGTCACTGATAAGGGCTTCATAAAATGTGGAGAAATAGTTTGTCCAGTGTATTTTAGGATTGTTAGAGCATGTGTAATCATGTACCAGTTTAAATAATGATCTTGTGTTTTGCTCAAGTTATATATTTTATCATGTTAGTATAACCTTCTATAGTGGCAAATCTGGGATCACTGTAAACTGCTGATCGTCTACTAAGGAAACCATATAAATTCCTATCACTAAAAGGCTTAGTTGCTTTGCAAAGCTTAAACATCTCAACTAAATTTTTCTTAATATATGTTTGAAGAGCCTAAAGTTAATCTTAAAAATAAGTCATATCTCATTACTTGTGGGGCAAAGACCATTTTTAGTCACCCAGAAATAGAATGGTGTATACCTCTGAAAAAAAAGTGTAACAGCTACATTGTAAAATCAGAAATATGTCAGTTTTTCAGTAGCTTCAGTATGCCTCATTCCACATCTGTATTATATAACTGTTGACATTCCTTTTCATAAATTAGTAGATAAAGCTTGATACTCTTAGTGATGTCTTGAACCAAGTTTCGATGTGTTTCTGTCCCACTCAGAGTTCAAATACAAGATTTTCACTATTGGTCAAAAGCTTTTTATTCTGATTATCTAAAGACAGTTAACATTTTCAGAGGAGCCCACACAACTTTTTGTTGAAGGTGATCTTTTTGAAGGACATCTGAAGGTCACATACTATTTGAAAAGCCCCTAAAAGACATGAACTAATGTGCTGAGAACAGATTAGACAACCAAAGGTATGTGATAAAAAAAGAATTAATCACTAGGATGTCTGTCTGTTGATACACAGATAGAGACATGATCATTGCCAGTTTAAGTCAAATGCGTTATCTCACAGATATGCAGAATTTTCTCTACAAAGTGCTGCCACATGTTGAGGACTTTCTGCTTAAATTACAAAAATCATTACACTTAGACTTTCTTTGACACTCTCACAGTTCTGCTATGCCTGCATTTGGCAGCTTCATGAACTGTTCAGATGAGTAAAAGTGATACATGGATACCCTATCAGGATTAAGTGCAGCAGCTTTAGGTTCTACAGATCTTGAACCCATAGTGAATTGCTTTCAAAATATACACTGCCACTGATGGGTGAGGCACACAAGTTTCTATTGCAGTAGAGCAGGTAAGAGGATGACTACCTACTTAGAGGCCCTTGAATTACCAACAAGTGCTAAAGAAAAAGAAATTTGAATGTGCTGCATGGACCTACAAATGCAAAATTCCCTAGAGAACTTATAATTCAAATTATCAGAATTGCTTAGGGGTCTACAAATTGAAAGATTAAAAAAACTGCTGAAATTGGCCCAAGGCCCCAGCCTGAAAGCTGCAGTTGCATCTTGTACTCTTCCTGCAAATGAGTTTGAGGTGTGGCTAAAAAAAGTCAGCCTCCAGCTGTGTGAGACAAGGAGACAGGTTTCCTCAGTTCCTGATGTTGAGATTGAGAATCAGATCCTATATACCATGGAATCACACTGAAGAGATAGATGGGTGTGGGAAGATTGGCAGGAGAACAAATGTGTATTAGAAAAAAGCATAGTGTATATTAAATCTTAACAGCAAGTTTTTTTAGTCACAGTTGGATCATGACTCCTTTCCAGATTCACTGAACTACTTTGCCAAAGAAAGGCTCTGCAAGTGTAATTTTTGCCTTAACATTAAAGACACTTCAAAACTGCAACTGGAGAAATAATTCACTAGGTAACCACCTTTGTAATTGTTAGAATTCATTGTAAGACACTGTGAGTTGATAGGCTACCACTGAAATGGTTGGATTTGTTCTTCATAGTACAGTCTTATAAAAATGAATCAGATTATGCAGAAGTTATTAATCTTTGATTTCTAGTGCCAGAACATAATGGTAAGACCCTCTGCTTCTTATGTTGCAATTTGTCATCTTACTTTCTTCTTCTGTTCTTTTTGTGTTTGCATTGTCTTGTAAAGATAATTATGGTTCATAAATAGTTCATAATAGTAACTGAGAGTTAGATGCCTATGAAGATGCACGATTGTCACTGTTCTTATAAAGTGGAAACTAGTGACACGGGGTGGGGAGGGGAGACGGAAATTAAAATTTATGTGAAAGTGATGATTTTATAGAGATTAGTTGTTTTTTTCCTGTGTCAGAGGTTTGTATGATAAACATTTTACCACATGAGTCAACCAAGACAGTGTTTTATTTTGCCCATTAGTAGATTCTTATTCTGAGGAGTATTCTGTAATGTCAACTAGCTGTAATACAGAATGCAGTGCTAACTATTTAAGAGTTATCTGAGGGCGAGAAGAAGTCTGGTAAGTGAAGGATCCTTCTGCTCTTATGAGGTTATTTTTTTTATAGTTTCATGCTATTATTCCTCTAAAGAGATGTGTACCAAGATTTGTTACTGTAAAAGATCTCATTTGAAATGGGACAGCAGTAGCTGGAGTGGCTAGAGCATCCGTTTCAGAAGAACTCAACTGTCTACAAAGAAATTGTGACACCCTTTATCAACACAGCAGTGAAAACTATAGCTTCTCTGACCTCTCCAAATGCTTGAGAAAATGTTTTCTCACTATTGCAAGGGTTTAAAATGGGAAAATATGTCCTAACCTGGAATTCTTCGTTTCATATACTTTTCATTATATGTAGGATAAGTCTGACTCATGCATCATAGCCCTAACATAGGAGTGAAGATTCTCACTTTAGCATAAGAAAAATGTCCAGGTCCATAAAATTTGAAATCATATGAATTGTAGATGCTCTGTGTTGCATATTAAAACTGTTATTCTAGCATACATTTGACTTGAAGTCTAGTGGAGATAGTTTTGCTTTCCTGGAGATCAGTGTCTCTTTTTTATTTTATTTTTAATATAGAATCATGGAATGGTTTAGGTTGGAAGGGACCTTAAAGATCATCCAGTCCAACCCCTCTGCTAGTGATAGGGTCATCTCCCACCAGACCAGGTTGCTCAAAGTCCCATCTAACCTGACCTTGAACACTTCCAGGGAGGGGACATCCACAACTTCCCTGGGCAACCTGTTCCAGTGTATCACCACCTTTTCAGTGAATAATTTCTTCCTAATATCTAGTCTAAATCTACCCTCATCCAGTTTAAAACCATTACCCCTTGTTCTATTGCTACCTACCCTTGTAAAATGTTCCTCCTCAGCTTTCCTGTAGGCCCCCTTCAGGAACTGGAAGGCCACTATAAAGTCTCCCTGGAGCCTTCTCCGGACTGAACAACCCCAACTCTCTCAGTCAGTCCCCATAGGGGAGGTGCTCCAGCCCTCTGATCATCTTTGTGGCCCTCCTCTGAACCTGCTCCAACAGCTCAATGTCATTCTTATACTGGGGGGCCCAGAACTGGATGCAGTACTCCAGGTGGGTTCTCACCAGAGCAGAGTGGAGGGGCAGAATCACCTCCCTTGATCTGCTGGCCACACTTCTTGCTATGCAGCCCAGGATGTGGTTGGTCTTCAGGGCTGCAAGTGCACTTTTTTCTTTTTTTCTTTTTTTCTTTTTTTCTTTTTTCTTTTTTTCTTTTTTCTTTTTTCTTTTTTCTTTTTTCTTTTTTCTTTTTTCTTTTTTCTTTTTTCTTTTTTCTTTTTTCTTTTCTTTTTTTTTTTTTTATCCCCCAGTATCTTTTTCCTTTCGCATTTAGCCACCTTTAATATTTCATGTATTTAGTAATTCATAAGAAACATTTGTAGACAGGTATATTTTCTTTGGTTTGAGTGCTTATGTCTTAAAAGAAATTTGTGCAAGTACTTGCTGCAAATGCACAGCAAAAGAGAATGAGGACCTGCCCACAAATGCACTTTCTGACTAGACTGTCATTATTTCCCCTGTGTAGGAAGAATAATTATGGCTTCCTGGTGTGCAGATCTCAGCAATACATTGGCTTTCAGTTTTCTGTATGCTGAAAGTAGATATAGTACTTGTGAGGTTAATCATAAAACAGGCAGCAGGAGTAATCTGCTTGTAGTAAAAGAAATTAGGAACAGGAGATATCAGGATTTTTGTGTATATCTTTGAAAAGAACAAATTGAAGAAGTACTTTTTATATGAGGTGAATGATACTTTGAATAATTTGGGGTATTTTCGCTGAAAAGTTTCATACCACCTTGATTGTAAAAGTATGCACACTGATTGTTGC
The DNA here is from genome assembly GCF_000695765.1 of Mesitornis unicolor. Lineage (NCBI taxonomy): Eukaryota > Metazoa > Chordata > Aves > Mesitornithiformes > Mesitornithidae > Mesitornis > Mesitornis unicolor. Next base: position 43,970 of record NW_010161726.1, on the reverse strand, counting down.
ATTGTGCTCAGGATTTGTAGGATGTTATCCAGCTGTTGAAAGTATAGTGCCTGCCTGGCATATATAACTTAATGTGTTACTGTCAATCATCATACAGGTTTTAAACAAGCCAAATAGATATATATTGTGTATTTTAAAAAAATATTCAAATAAGTATTTTTAAAAAATCTTTTGACGTAAATTTACTTGCTGTGGTCAGCTTCTAGTTGAACATTTATTCTGGTATTAGTTTTGTTTTTATCAAAAACATTTTTAGCTAGCAGTTTGCTTAGGTTAATTAGGTGTTTTAAATATATTTTATTTTATAATAAAACCCTCTTTATGTTTAAACATAAAATATCACCTGTCTGATGAAATGCCACAGTTGAAGATGACTCTAAAACCTTACAAAGAGATGTTATACTAGAAGCCTGGGAAAAAGGCAAATCGGGGCCTGATCTTTTAAAAGTTAAAATAAGGAGCCACCAAATTATTAACCAGCCATAGCACTACTTTGATTTCTAGAGACAATATCATAGCAAATGACAAAACAAAATCTGGATATGCATCAAGATATCTTCCTGGAGCAGCCTAGTGTATTCACAGGGCTGCTAAAGGGCCTCATGTGTAAAGAAGTAGAAGCGGTAGATGTCACCGAGTATAGCAAAGCTTTCAGTGTTTCGCATCATGCTCTCATAAACAAGATTGAGAAACAGTGTTCATAGGAATAATAAGGACATACAGTTGAATGCAGCTTTCAAGCAGTTGGTCATCTCACGAGTGTTTTTCAAAGTCAAAATGTCCAAATTTACAGAGTGGATTTCAGCAAGAATCTCACCTGTATCTCACACATTTGATGTTTCAGTAATAACCTAAGTGCCACAACAGACAACATATCTATTAAGTAATCAGACAATACCATTCAAGGAAGGAATGGTAGTGTGTTAAAAGACAGCATTCAGTCAGAAGTATCCTTTGAGAAATTGGAGAAAAAGTCTAAATGAGATTTTTGACAAACTTCTTGAAGTGTCTCTGTTTCACCTGTTTTTCCTTTTGCGCAAGTTGCAAAAGAGCAATTTACCTCAAACTACTATTTTCCTTGCCAGGAACTTTGTGCAAGTTTCACTACATTGCCATCTCAGCAAGTAATATTTTATTTGTTTTAAATTTATCTCCTATTCTTTTCCTTAATGATTTATCTTTGCAAGACAGAAAACAGTCTACTTTCTGTCACCCTCAATGTGCAAATTCCCTGGCAAACAGGATGGGATCTGCTAGTAGAAGTGCCTATTTACAGCTTGTTTTATGTGCCAGATTGACCTGGCCAGCTATTTCAAGACTGATAGTAGCCAAAGTCCATGTGGGGGGTGTCTAAGTTGCTTGTTTCCTTAACCAGCTATCTATACTGAAATTGTCAGTGGCTGAATGAATCTTCTCCTATATATTTTTTTGTAGCATATTAAGATGATAAACAAGTTTTCCTGTAAAATTACTTAAGCAGGTCAGTGTTTCGTTTTGGGTTTTGTTTTAAGCTTAGAGCACTCAGAGAGACAATCTGCCCAGGTGGTGATCATAATAATGCAATGGGCTGCAGTGATCTAGCCCTTGTAAGGTGTTCCGTTTAAGTCTGCAGAAAGAAACTGCTGGGTACTCTAGCATCAGAACCAAGTGAAGCACAAGGGATGAGAAATGAAGCAGTCGTCTTCTCCCTCCAGTAAACTCAAGTTCAGATCAGACCACTAGTTTCTCAGAGCTCAGCCCCTTCATGTTTTAAAGGTAGCTTTGCTGTATTCAATCTGTCTTTTTACCCCAGACTAGTAAATCAACAGTGAAAGGCAGAGTTGCAACTTGATTTATACTCAAATTCTTTCCTGACCATCTGTTACTTTTTGATTCAAGTCTTTTCATTGAAGGAAAGATAACAGATGTTTACTGTCTGATGATGTTTGTCTGCATTAATCACCATTTGTATTAAGAGCAGGTTTTGAGGAATGAGATTTCACTGCCCATCAGGAGATCCATGCTGGGAGAACATCTTTCTAATTTCACCAGCTCTATGTGAGTTTGCAGATAGAGCCAAGGGCATAAGGGTTACCTATCCTTTGGTAGTGACCCAGTGATCTCTTTGGCTTGTCCATGAAAAGGGTAGCATAGAAAATTACCAAGCGCATTCATTCAAGATAGCTGCTGTTACTTGTATCCTGAGCAGAGCATCTAACTGCCTGAATTCTTCAGAGGTTTGTGCTGTTCTCAAAGGACTAATAATTTCTCGTTGTAAGGACCAGATCTGTCACGCTGATCTTAGTGATTGGGAAGGCACCTACATCTGGAAATTGATTTATATGAATAAGTCACAGTTGCTTTGACAGTGTCTTTGGTTGATCCATTGGGCTTCCAGAGTTATCCAGGTAAAGGGTGACTTGATGCTTTCCTACCAATTTGCAAGTTGACCAAGCAAGTGCCGGGATGACAATTTTTGTAGAGTTTTTTTTATCTAATGTACTAATGTGTACAGGGCTGAGATCTGAGAAGGAAACAGACGAGGTCTTTTCTCCATTGTTATTTAAAGTGGGCTTATCTAATATGCTTTTGAAGATAGTGTAAGGATCATCTATCTCAAAAGTATAACTGAAATTGTTTAGCTGTTCACATCCTCTGCTACTTACAGTTCATCTTCCATGAAGATCAAAACTTTTGCTCTTGAACTGTTTTTACCTTGTAGAATACAAACTTGTAGACTTCCAATACAAATGTAGGAAATGAAAATTAGCTTGATATTTCTAAGATGTGATCAACAGCTTTGTTGTGTGTGTATTTGGCCTAATTTAAACACATTGAAAATCAGTCAGGAGTCCTAAGTTCATAATGATTTTCCTGTATTATAAGTTTAGTAAAGATTCTTTCTACATCTAACACTTTTAATAGTCTCCAATCCCTTGGATTTATTTGCACCAAAGAATTAACAAAGTAGAGCAAGATGTCTCAGGTAGTTCCTTTCTTGCAGGGGTTGAAAGCATAGGTATTTACAGTACTTAAACATGGCTTTTGATGTGCGAATTTGTTTTGGCTGAAAGAGCTAGTAAATTCATGGGCTCATTTAATTTGAAATACTTTTGGTTTAGTATCAGTTATTTTTAAACAAATGATAAGGCTTTTCAGCAAATGTTTTCTGTAATTGGTTTGTGCTTGAACATATTTTTTTTCTTTTGTGGGTTGTGCACTTCCAGAAGTATGAGAACTAGATGCAAATTTTTTGTGCTGACCAAGTCATATGTAAAGCTGATTTATTATTGCTGTTATTTCTCCTGAATGAGATAGGGTAGAGTATATCTGATTTTCATATTTCCTCTGCTGAGAAAATTCAGTTTTTATTATTTATGAGGTTTTTTTAAGATGAAGGTAGTCCTATTTTGTATGTGTGTGGTTTGTTCTAATTTTCTCAAATTTTCCTTCTCTCCTACATTGTCTAGTCTAAAGAATAGAAAACAAGTCAGAAATATTAACTTTTTTATCTTTTGTTTCTAGTTACATTTTAGTTTTAATGGACTTTGGAAGTTCAGAAAAGATGCAAACTCTGCAAGAAGTGATAATTATTTTTAAAGAGGCTGCCTGGTGCTCTTAAATGTCATCATGGAGGTGGCATGCTTATTATGGTATTCTAGCTGAAAGAGAAATACATCAATTTTTTCTGAATTTGTTCTTTTTGAAATGGGAAAAAATTAAGTTTCTTCTGATTAATATCTGATTTGTTATCAAGTTATCATTTGTTATCACTTGTTATAATTTACTGTTTGCCTGTTTGTAACTTTGCAGTCACCTCTCCAAGCCAGTCTGAGAAATAATTTTTGAACAGGTGCACTTACAGAAGAAATCATAGGAGAGAGTTTAAAAGCCTTTTATACTTGGAATATTCAGAGATGCAGGGCAGAAAAGGGAAAGAATATGAAAACACCTGGCTCTGAGGAAGAAGTTTTACTTAAGCTTATAAAACCTTCTGAGGAACAATGAAATGTGAAGTACAACATGAGGGGCTAGAAAGCAGAAGCCAAATAAAAAAAATGCTTGATGTTCTTATTTTGAAGTATACATTTATTTTACAAAAATCAATGCAACCACACAGTCTGACTGTTTTTTAGGGAAGATTATTTCCCCTCATGGAATCTTTCATTAAAATGGAGCCTTTAACTGGATACAGCTTGGGACAGGTCAGTTTTTAGCCAGGCAAATAAATGCAAATATATATAACTGAGAAATTAAGTTGCTGCTATTTGAACACTGTAGAAACTTTATATAGAAAAGCATGGCCTTAATAGATTAAAATTCAATCTAGTGTTGGCTAGGAAAGGCTTTAGGACTGTGAAACTAAATTAGTTGATCCATTAAAACTTAAGAGATTAATCTTGTAAGGCAAGACTGACCAAATTCAGTTAAAATCTTCATTTAAAGATGCTGTTTAAATGGAACTTGCATCACAGAGGGAAACCAGACAGTTGGTCTTTAAATATCTCTGCTAGAATTGGGTCTTATCTTCCTTGTAACTAAAAAAGTAAAGTGGGTGTGGATTTAACTTGAATTAGTTAATTTGGTTTAACAGAAGGTAAAATCTTAGTGAAGATATTGTAAAGAGTAGTTGCTATATGACTAGAAAGGCTGTATGACCTTGTGTAAAGTTTGACCTATCACGTTAAATGTGATAATGACAAATTGTGTTGCCTTCAGTAAGGCTTCACTCCGGATTAATTCAATTTAACTAAGACAAGTTAACTTCCTCTTCTATCCTCCTTGAATAAGGTTAAGTGTTTGTTTATAAAAATAAGAATTGCTAGGAATCACTTGGACTGCACTGAAGATACTCAGGAGGAACTTTACAAGAGTGATTGCAGAGTTAAAATGTAACGATTTTAAAATCTTAAAAAAAATAAAAATTAAAAATCGGCTTTAAAGCAATGCAAGAGGGCACTGCCAAAAAAGACTTCAGAATAACCCCTGTTCTAGCTAGGAAAAAACCTCAAAGTGGTTGAGCTGGGAATTTAGTAATGTTCAATTGTCTGCTTGATATCAAATGTTCTCTTACTGCACTTGTTGTCATGTTATTATGGTTCCAGGGTCTGTAAAACTGCTGGAAGATGGACATTAAATATTTTTCTTTCCTCTTAGAAAGTATTCTTTTCCTGAAACAATGTGGGCAGAGGACAACTGTTCTTCAATAAACATACAATGTATTCACTCTATTCCTTAAGAGTGTCTGCATTTTCATTTTTTAAATGCAAATTCTGCATATGTAATGGTATGCATGTCCAAACTGTTCTCAGAATTTTAGCAGGAGCTTTCTACATTTCTGCAGAGTACCTAAAAGCAGCTTTTACAGGTCTGGTGTTTGGAGAAAGCAGAAGAATAAATTACTGCTAATCTGAGTAATTGTGTTTTAAGATAAATTAACAAAGTGCGAAAAACAACTGTATAAAATTTTCCATGTCCCATGTGGAGACCATATGTTAATAAGTGGAGGAGGCCCACAAATACAAATGTCTTAGCATAGCTATCCTGTACTAGAGAAAAGCAGTATTTGGTATTAGCAAATTCACACATTGCTAACAGAGAGGAAAATGTCAGATTATTTTGAATGGAGAGTGTTTTGTAGCTTACTTTTTGTTAATCTTCTGAGTGCTTTCTGGGTTCTGTTAGAGTTTATTTTGGCCTACTTCCTTCATGTGATTAAAACCAATACATTGTGTTTGTAGCTAATAAATTCTACCACTTTTTTATTTAAAGTATTCTTCTGTCATCAAGTATTCAAGAGAGTAGACTACTTGAATGTAGTGTTGAGTGCCACTTAAAGACTTTTTTTCTTGAGAAGTAGCATCAGGTGCATAACCATAGTGGAAAAATATTTAAACACTCCTGATAAACTTACACCAATAAAGGAGTTTTGGTTCTTTTCCTGTAAATCTTGTATAAGCTATTAGTTTTCTGAAGACTCAAAATGAAAATCAGATTAAAATAAAATGTTAAAATCATAAATATTTTCTTTAAGTTACAGTGGGCTTAATAAAAGCAATTGCCTTTACCTTTGATTTTCGTTTGAAAGACTTTTTTTCTGCTGTTATGATTAAAGTCTCCTGTTTTCATCAGATTTGAAATTAATTGTCTCATTTTTGCACTCATTGCTTTGTTATCTTTTACTTTTTGTGATTGTGTTGATGTAAAATATGTTTAATGGACAATTTGTCTAATACGGACAACTTTCGTGTTTCCAGGTGTTTGCTAGCTGTATTACATTAAAATGCAGCATACTAACTGAAGTTTCCACAAAAGATACCCAATCTTAGATCAAAAAGTCTCACTGGAAAATGTATAAACATTCAAGATATTTTCTGATTGATAAGTCTGGCTTTTGGCCTATGGTCTCATACTCAAGGTCCCTGGCATTGTCTGATGCTTTTTCTGGTAGGGATAGTTTGGCTGAAACTCAGGAGATCAAGTAACAGTAAAACTCAAGAGAAATAAGTATAACACTCATCTACTTCAAATTACTGCTCTTCATCTGCTTTCACTCTAAGTTTGTGCAAGAGTTCACCCTAACAGTCCCTTCCTTTCTTGGTAAGATAGTCTGGAGGCAGGGGATACAGGCTAAAATACATTAAAGCTCAATGTGGTCAGTGGGTTACTTGCACTTTACTGTAATCCCTTTTATCTAGTGAGAAATCTATAAAGAATCTACAGGAAAAAAATCTGCAGTTATACACATTGGGAAAGGCCTTATGTCTAGGGAAGAGCAGAATTCGGAGGATAAATAAGTCTTTTAAGCTATGACTGCAGCTGTCTTAAGTTTCAAAGTAGGCAATTCCAAAGGCTTAGGAAAATAGATAAGTTTTAATGATGCCCTAACAAGGTAATAGACACATACTGGCCTATGATAGGAAATGAGCAGTAACAGTATCTGTCCAAAAAGGTCTGTCAAACATTTTGCTTAGTGTCAAATGTTGGAATTTATTTTGGTGACAGATTTGTGGTGTCTTTATAGTACTCCACAGTGTGGAATACATTACTGGCACACAATGTCCTAACTGGAAAATCCTACAGACATGTCTATGGGACTAACAAACCCTCCAACATCTTTAACATAAAATAAATGGTGGTTCACATGAAAAATGCCGGGTCTCATTCTTGCAAAGGGAAACACTACATTTGGAAATGTTTTGTTTTGAAAATAGACAAAGGCTTTTGTAATGGTTTGGGACATTGGTTACAATACCATGTTTACTAATGAAGGCTAAAAAGATATGGGTGTACTACTCAATTCATTCTTAAACATACAGTGTTATGGAGTGGGAAATGACCTGTGATCTGGAAAGTGAGGCCAAGTGATAACTGCTTAAGAAATAAGAGTAATAGTGCCTTAAGCCAATATTACTTGTAGCACAGTAATCGGAAGTTAAGTGAAGAGTCTCATTATCTTCATTATATGCACTGATTTGGTTTATTCCCAAGGTCTGTGGAAAAGGACTGCTAAAAGACTAAAACATTGACCAGACAAGCATCATTGGGTGTTATGAATGACAGTAAAACTAGAGGTTAATGGCAGTAGGGATGCAAAGAGATAACTACATGCAGGCTCTGTGAGAGACTGGGAAAAAAGAAGTTGGAGAAACTAGTAAAAATAACTTTCTTTAAGAAGCCCCAACTTTCAGTCTTGTTGCTCCTCTGCAAGGTAGCAGCTTTGTCAGTCCTCTGCACTGATAGCCTTTTCCTTTGGGGAACCTTTAAAATTTGTCAATCTCCTTTGAAATGGTGTGGTGTAGAATATCAAAGAGAATAACCTTTTGCTGCATTTGCTTCTGATCTGCCTTACTATCACATTCCCAATCTATTCCCAGTTCTGTGCTCCTTTGAGAGGGATGGAAATCCTCTATTTTATGGTTTGCAGGGGGTCGCATTACTTGTATAGTTCTGTTTGAAAAGCACAGTCAAAATAATTGTGAGTTGAATCATAAGGAAAATCCTTCTTTGACCAATACATAAGAACTTCATATAAGGTCACTAAAATAGTTCTCACGCCAAAGTGTGACAACTAGTCACAGAATGTTTAGTAAGAGTTTTGTATACAGCTAATAAAATGCCTTGCTCTGAGGCTTGCAGAGATCCCTAATCAGCATGAGTCTGTATCAGCATGTTTTGGTGAAGTTCTGATAGGGTTGAAATCAGCTGACAAGGATTTTCAAAAAAACCAACCAAACAACTAACCAAAAACCCAAACAACACAAAAGAAAATTAAAAAAAAAATCCTACTTGACTTGAAGTCCTGTCTGAATTTCTGATCTTTTGGTCACATTACATAACACTAGGTGTCTGTATACTGCTGAGAATTGCTTGGAAAAATTTACCCCTGATGAAGAAGGTTTTGCAGCTGAGGTTTCAAGCATTGTGGAAGCAGATTGGTATTTATCATTGCATGTTTCACGATTTATGGGAGGAAAAAAGAAATTCTTAAGCTTTTAACCACTTACTGTAGGCAGGAGAAAAATAGATGGTAATCTAGAAGTTTTATAACAGAAAACTTGCTAGGGTTTGAGTGTGTTTCAAAATGAAGTAGAGTGTTCTGCGTAACCTGAACTGTGTGGCCCTGGGTTTTCAATGATACTCATGGATGCCAGAGGCAGCTTTTCAGTTCCAAAAGAATATAATTGTCCATTCTTAGGGAAGTGTATTAGTTATTGCAGTAAAGATATGCTCAAATGTCAACCTCAGAATGGGGTCTTAAAGTAACAGAATTATAAAGCTTTTTCATATTCAAGCTGCCTTAAATACTTTTGGAGCCTCCTGGGTGAATCTCCGCTGCTTGTTTCTGCAGGCAATAAAATGCTGATCTGAAAAAATAAAACACTGACTTCAGAGTATTTGCAAACCTTACATCTTTTCTTGGCAAGAATATGAGTCAGCATACAGAATGCTTGAAACCTGAAAATTGGAAGATTAATCTTAAAGCTGGGAGGGGAGAGATTTGGAGGTCAGAAGTGAAACAATACCATATGATTCAATTCATCAATATGTACTACAAAAAGTGGCCTAAAAACAGAGTGAGTAGTATGAACACTGTTGTAAGTCTTGTTGATTTAGTTGTTTCTTCTAAAGAAAACTTAGCTGTAGTTTACATATATGTTATGAGAACTTCAGCATTATTTTCTAAACTATAGTGTTTAATGTCTTGTTGTATCTATGTTCTTACAGTAAGCTGCTCGTGGTGGTGTTTTTCCTTCTCTGATTTGATATTGTAATATTACCTAAGCATGCCTGACTTGGAAGGAGAGTTAGTCTAATTGTTGCATTGGCTTCATTGGTTTTGAGCTTTTGGAAGGTGATTTTTCTTTCTTTCCATTTTGTAGCTTCTCATAGAAGACCAATGTATCATCTATAAAACTAAAACAACATATAATGACAATGTCAAATGTATAATTATTAGGTCTGACTTTTTCTCAGGTACTCAGCTTCTGTAATTGCTGTAGCTGATGAGTGTACACTTTACATATTAATGCCTGGAAATACTGCCAGAAAAATGTGTGAAATAGCTACTGTGTCCTGGCTCCAGTAGTCTACATATAATCTACAAGCTGTGTGGAGTACACTTACACTAGAATAGAACTGTAATTTGGTTTTGCTAGTAACTGAGTCAGGATTTGTCATTTCTATATGTCTCTGTTCAATAAATAAAGAATTCATGGTTCGTCAAATGT
>NW_010161726.1:355-34229 GCF_000695765.1 Mesitornis unicolor | reverse complement strand
CTGCTGAGGAGACACTCACTGTAGGGCTATAAATGCACATTTACTAAAATGCAATTCTAAATTACTCAGACATGTCTAGTGGAAAAATATGTTTTTATTAGAAGGCAATATGTGTCTTTTCCACAACAACAAATGGTTGTGCACTTTCTAATGAGTCAGAATTTTGTGGAAAACTATGAATTAACAAAAATTAAAGTACTAAACATCAAATGTTATGGCTTTTCCATGCCTCTAAAGGATACAGAATTCAGTCTCCAAAACTAATGGCTTGTTTGCCTCGAGTTCCAGGAAGCTCTGTGTTCAGGGTTGCCTCAAGGCTCAGAAGCCTCCAGGATCAGATGTCCTGCCTGCCTGTGTTCCCCTTCATATATGAGTTTCCCTGGTTATTTTCAGGCACTTTATTGTGTAACTTGGAGTTGGATTAATTCCAGGATCCAGCATTAGCTTGATGGAACATCCATCCCATGAGATAAAAGGATAAATACATATCCTTGACACAGACAGAGCTGGAGTGGATATGACCCTGAACAGCCTAATATAAAATTGCAGTATACTCTTTTTTTGAGCAGAAGGCTGGATTAGATGATCTTTGGAGATCCCTTCCAACTCAATTTATTCTCTAATCCTAAAATCCCGTCTTGTATCCAAATTTGCACCAGGAAGCATGGGAACACCATCATCCCATATTGAAGCTGCAGGTGTTGACTTGGATTCCTCAGCAAGAATATATGACTGAGAGTGTAGATCTAAAGCTTTGGCAGCTTGGAGCTCATAACTGAGGCTGGGGTCTCAATCACAGCATAGTGTTATGCCATCTGCATTTGTGGAGGTAGGCTCTGGATTTCCTTGCACAATTGGAGCTGTTGGCAAAATTTTGTATTCTGAAGCAACTGATTAGAACAACTTTCTTTTCAGAATTAGAAAGTTACTACAGACATAATTTCATTTTGGAAAAAAAAATATTTGGAAATTGAACTAAAACCTTTTAAGTGACTGCATTTCTTATAAAACTTACATAAATCCTGACAAAGCTGGTGAAAAAGTGATGATATAAAGTGTTCTATGTCTTACAAAGCCAGTCAGTCATCTACTGAAAGACCTACACTAGATTTTCTCTATACTTTTACTATTGCTTTTACTATGTACTTTTACAGATTTACAGAATGGTAGGGGTTGTAAGGGACCTTTTCCTGTAGCTGAGCACAACTCAGAAAAGTCTGGTCCCCTCCTCCTGATACTCACCCTTTAGATATTTATAAGCATTAATGAGATGCCTCCTCGGTCTCCTCCAGGCTAAACAGACCCAGCTCTCTCAGTCTTTCCTCATATGGGAGATGCTCCAGTCCCCTCGTCATCTCAGTGGCTTAATGCTGGACTCTCTCCAGTAGTTCCTTATTCTTCTTGAACTGGGAAGCTCAGAACTGGACACAGTATTCCAGATATGGCCTCACCAAGGCAGAGTAGAGGGGGAGGACAACCTCCCTTGATCAACTGGCAACACTTTTCTTAATGCACCCCAGGATGCCATTGGAATTGTTGGTCACTGGGGCGCATTGCTGGCTCATGGTCATCCAGCTGTCTACCAGGATTCCCCAGGTCCTTTTCCCCTCAACTGTTTTCCAACAGATCAGCTCCCATCCTGTACTGACACAGGAGGTTGTTCTTTCCCAGATGTAGTACCCTACACTTGCCCCTGTAGAACTTCGTTTCTCCTTAGTCAACCTTCCAGCCTGTCCAGGTCACACTGAATGGCAGCACAGCCTTCTGGTGTGTCAGCCACTCCTCCCAGCTTTGTATCATCAGCAAGTTTGCTCTGTCTCATTGTCTAGGTCACTGATGAATATATTGAACAGAGCTGGACCCAGTGCCGACCCCTGAGGAACACCACTAGACATGGGCCTTCAAGTAGACTGCCTCACTGACTACAACTGAGTTCTGCCCTTCAGCCAGTTCCCAATCCATCTCACTATCCAATCATCCAATCCACACTTCTTAAGTTTGGCTGTGAGGATGACATGGAGCTTTGCTGAAGTCGAGGTAGACCACATCCACTGCCTCCTTCATCAATCCATCCAGTTATGCCATTGTAAAAGGCTATCAAATTGGTAAAGCATGACTTTCCCTTGGGGAATCCATGCTGACTACTCCTGATCATTCTTGTTTCCTTGACATGCTTTGAGATGGTGTTAAGAACAACTTATTCTATGATTCAGGCAAGGATTACATAGGTTAGCCAAAGATCATACCCTTACAATAACTTTATTTTTGATTACTCCTGTTCTCTGGGAATTCTTACCAAACAGCTTGTGTGAATTTTTTTGATTTTGTTTTTCCTTGAGGAACAGAGTTGAATTTCTAATTCCTTGATACCATGTAGTTAATTCTGGGGTATTTTTCTTCTTTGAACTTGAGAACTTGAGTTTTATTAATATTCCAACTCACAAAATATCAGCTTTAAAGCTGTAATATTCCCTCAATGTGAAATTTGGGATTATTTTATGCTAGACAGTACTAGAAGGATATGTATCTGCCATATCGTCAGTAGCCTGATTGCTACAACCCTACTACTGCTATCTATGAGGTTACTATAACCTATTGTTATGACAGATAAAATATGTTTTGGAAAAAATGTAAAAAAAAAATCTCAGAAAAACAAACTTGAAAAAATGTTTGTATTTAACCTATTAGTAGCCAAGCCTATGCTGTGGAGATCAGTGTCAGTGTTTGAAACTAGTTTTGGTTTTTTTTTCATTTTCTCTTTGGAATGTTACTTAGAATTTGTCTGGATAAGGGATGGGAGAGAGAGCTTTGCCATTGTTATGTGTGCTTAACTACAAATTAACGACAAAACATCTCTCAAAATGCAGCTGAAGCTGTGCAAGACAAATGCAGCAAAGTATAACTAATTCCTCCTTGATATTTTACTACAATTGTTTCCCTTTCTTATTATCCATACTTTAGGATTAAAAACAATATAGAGATTAGGTAAAGCAATTGACAGAGGATGTAGTGCTGTGTACAGCTATACTTCTCTGCTTGCCAGGTCCCTTTCCCTCGTTGTGGTTTTAGTTTCCAATCCCAGTAAACAGTTACAGGCAGAGTCATTGTAACTTCTCACTGGCATTTCTTTTCATGTTTGTTTCCTGCAATAAAAAAGCTTTAATTCCATTCATTCATTCAGTCTGACAGGCGGGTAACATTTTCAGTACTGCATGAGAACAAATAAAGCATCTTTTTGCTGGAAGCTTTGCAATCTAGGTAATTTTATTTATTTTAGTATAATAAACATCTAATCCATGGCCAGACACCGCCTGGAGCCTTTTTGTTTGCAGTGTTGGAAGAGATCTTATTCATATTGTTACCGTGTGTCTCAGATAGCACCTTGTAAGTCTTGAAAAAAACTGTGAGCCAGAAACAATTGAAAAATCAATTTTGCAAGAAGTCCTTCCCTTTTGGAAAGGTTGCCACTTATCTGGGCTCCTTACTTGAATTGCTGTGTATAAGTAAACCCTGGTTTTGAGTTCTTAAGCTGCCCATCAAAAGAAATTAATCAAAAAAGAAATGGGAGATCAAGGTAAACTGCAAATTGAAAGTCTTTGAAGTTAATATCCAATATTGGCAATTTAGGAAATGTTGATGTTGACTTGTTGTTGTGTCTTTTCAATGAGAAATGATAAGAGTTATACAGTTCCTTAGCTTTTTCAGAGCTGGCTGACACATTACTTTAAAATTATTTGTCTCTTACAAAAGCTTTCAAATGAATCCCCTTGAAATGAGTAGGAACAAATCTACTTTCTACAGTTCTTAGAATTTCTGTATTGTTTTTGTTTCCACGATGACTCAGATTCACAGGAAAGGATGATACAGGCCTTGCTTACTCAACTGATTAAGCAAAAACGGTGATCACCCCTTTAAGGGGGCTCTTCAGTCAATAGCTGGGCATCACCAGCCTATTTCAGTCTATTTGGAGTGAAGACTTGAGAACTAGTCTGCCAAGCCTCAAAAAATCATGGTTTGCCAGGCTGAGTTGCTCTTTATTTACTCTTTTGGTGAGATGGGCTGGCTGTTGGCTGTCAGGTCTCTGCCTGGCAGTGGTCCTCTAAACTGCAATGAAATAGGGCAGCCACCACTCAGAAGACTTCCTCTGCTGCTGCTGGGAAGATGAAATGGTTTTTGTCCCAGGTCAATCTAGTTTCCTAAGAAAGTTGCCTCCCTCTCTGATCATACTGGGCAGTTATTCTATAATATGATATCCATCTCCTCTTAACACTTGTGGTAGGCTGATTAGTGAGTGATTCAGGAAGGAACTGGGTGGTCTGTAGGTAGGTTGAGTAGTACAAACCCACCTCCTTGCTCCTCTTTTTACCAAAGCTTCTAGGTAGAAAAGGAGGGAGTGAAGGCACTTCCATACAGATGTATACTGCCCCTTCTGCATCTCTTACCTGGGTGAGCAAAATCTCCCACCTGGCCACCAGGTGGGGGCATTGCTAAAATATTGGTTAATTGGCAAACACATTTCATATCAGTGAGTCATTTGCATGTAAAAATCACCTATTCTGTCTTTTATTTCACATTTTTCTAAACACTGGATACCCTATGACAGGTAAAATGCCTAATCATTCCATTGACTTTGTATAACAGGAAAATACTCTTAAGAACACACCCAATAACCTGGTGAGATTTCAAAGGATTGTTGCAATTATAAAAACAGATTTTATTAAAAGCTTTTTTGATCTTGTTCTTTGTTTTTTGGTTCTTACTTCTCACTGTTGGATATAAAAGGCTGGATATATGCTTTTTCTCTTATCAGTTTTATCATTAGCTTACCAGACACTACTTCGGCAAGCGTTACAAAAGCCTACTTTTTATTGCATAGGAAAAGACAGTGTAGATTGTGTGCTGTGTTCTATAGCCACCATCCATTTTCATGATGGGTTAAATTATCACACTATCTTTCATGAGGAAAAAGGGACTTTCTTTCGTTCTTAATCCTCTAAGGCAGCTGAACTACTAGGAAAATTCTCCATGAGCTTAAAAAAAAAGGGAAAAAAAGATCAATGAGGTTTCAAGTTATTTATACTTAAAAGTGAGTTTAGATATATTTATCAAGAATTAGTTTTTGCCATTTATAAACTGGAAAAAAGATGTAAACCTGTAAAATCCATGGCATGTCATTAGATGTAAGTGTACATACTGTTCTACTAGACTGAAACTTTCAAAATGTAACATTGAAGTCGTAAATTAGGGATTCCTACATTAAATGGATAATTACTTAGGGTGTTTTCTAAAGATTTTTTCTCTTATTGAGCAACAAAATATCCTCTAAAGATATATAACTGCATGTTTATAAATGAAATGTAGATTAAATGCTTTTCCTCTGTATAAAAGAAAATAACAAATAAAAGGTAAAAAAGCTCATTTACAGACCTGTGATGTTACTTAGGTAGAAGTTGGACAATTTTTAGGCTGATATTAATTCATACCATGTCTGTAATCTTTATCATGAGAGATAAGATAGAAAATGTCCTGTGGTTTGCTGTCCTGATAAAGAAAACAGATTTGATGAGAAGCAGCAGAATGAAAACAGATAAGATCTGCTTTATGGGTCTCTTTGTAGTGCTTCAATAAGGTAAAAAGAGTACCAAAAGGCCTTTAGAATTGCTGCTTTTAGGTTCTGAGGTTTTTTTTTAAGGAATCAGGTTCCTTTTTCTGCACTTCTTCACGTAAAATATGAGACTACCATAGCAGTAAAATTACCCAGATTTTAGGTGAATACGAAGTTCTTACATACCCCCTATGAGTCCTCATGCTTTTCAAGAGGTGTGATTATGCTTATTTTGCAGATGAGAAAACTGGAACAAAGGCACATCTATTTGCTAAAGTTAATTTTTGAAGTTTGTTTGAAAACAAACTTATGTTCCTTGTACTAAGGTACACTCCCTTTTGGTGGAAAAAGGCACAGTAAATCTTAGTAAAAAACACGGTTTTATGAAGGGCTGGGGTGGGGACAAGTCTGCAAAACAACTTTTCTACATAGACACCCACAGTTTTTATTTTAAAACTTTCATTTCTTAAGAAACAAGTGGGAAATTGAAGGCATATTTCTTTATCAATTTATCTTCCTACAGTTTATCCTCCCACTGTCAATAGCACTGTTCAGCGTATATAAATTCACCCAGTTTAGTCAAGCTGTCATTCTATAATTTGCTTCTACTCCCAGTTCAAGCAGGTTGTCTTTTGCCTTTAAATTTCTGTTGTCCTCTTAAATTTTAGCTAATTCTCCCTGTTTTTGATAAAGGGGACCCATGCATGGACAGCATTTGTATGCATGTGTGTATATAGAAAGATAATAAATATGTTCTGTATATATTCTCTATGAAGGTGACTGGGTTGCTATCTATATATCTAATCCTGCTGTCACAAGTTGGGGTTTTTCTTTTTGTTTGTTTGTTATTGTGTAAGACAGAAAACCTTTATCTGGTTTATCTTTTGGCACAGATATGATATGAACTTGAGAAATATCTTGTGAAATCTGTTAAATCCTAAAAAAATATTTCTCCAGTAACCTTTCTGTATCTGATAATGTATTTTAAACAAGTAGGTAAGGGACATTAAGCAAGGAGATATACAGAGCAAATAATTCAAATAGGGATGCTGAACTCTATATCACAAAGTTATTAAGATGCAAATTCATATTTGTTCATATTTCTACTTGTGTATCTTATGTCTGAATTGCCTTTTCTGTCCTTTTCACTTGACCTTACAGGAGGAAAGATTAAAACCCTTAACATGTAAGACAAAGGTTGCTGATGTGACTAGCAACCTGTGCCCATGGCTCTTAAACCCTGTTTATTTAAATATCTGATCCTGAGATAACATTAAGTCAGTGAAGGGAGTTGGAGATACACCTAAACAAAATTGCAGGTAAGTAAGAAAAAAACCTAAGCATAAGCAGGTGTGCCTTTCAGGCCAGAACATTGGAACATTTTGAGGCTACTCATTTTTTTGAGGTGATGTTGCTCAGGTTCAGCTGACTTCACATTTATCCTACCATCTACAAAATCCAGCAGTCCCAAATCTCTGCCTCCTGGCACCTACTTCTTTATTTCCTGAACTGCAGATTTTGCAACTGTTATCTTGGTTTTAAAGACTCTTCTTTGTTTTTATTCTCTCTTCTCTCTCTTGGTTTCCTCTAACCACAGCACAGCATCGGCTTGTCCTCTACTGCTGGTTTTTCTGAAGAGAGAGCAGCGGTGCTCATCCTTGTCCTCTAACTCACTTTTGTTTACTACACATGTGCTTCTCTTACCTGCTGTGCTGGTGGGAGACTGAATCATAAAGGAAAACACGGGTCTGGAGAATACAAATGACAGTGGTGAATCTAAAATGGGATTCCAGTAGGATGAAGTACAATGCGCTTCCAAGTACTTCTGCCATTTTGGCTGTCAAAGGGATCCAACTGTATAAATTACATCAACAGAATATGAAGGAAAGTTAACCTGTAAAAACAGTCACAGTCTTGCTAAAATTCTAAGTTTTGTGTCCATGCTTTTGTGTCTATTTCCAGGCATCAGTATAAGAGACAGGTAATTTTTAGCTGGTAGTTTCATTTGCTCCTTCAGAATGTGTGCAAGCCATTATTCCTTGGACAGAAGAGAAAATGCTGTGGACAACACTTTACAGTGCCAGCTACTTCATTCCAATTGCAAAGAAGAGTTTTGGAGAGATTTAAAAATATCTTTTTTTTCTCCTCATCTTAGAGGTCTTTTGCCTCTGATATTTAAGCGTGTATTTATTCTCTGCTTGTGTTTCTCTAGATATCTCTCCTCTGGTACTCGCATGCTAATTGAATTTTCCCTTCCACACGTCTGCAAAATATTTGTGATTAGCCTGTGCAGCAGAAATTATGAAATACCTCATTTGTTCATGAGCAGTCTAGCTTGAATTTCCATGCATTTGTGTCTTGTGGATAGGTTTTTTGTTGTCTGAAAAAGCATTTTCTGACTGAAGTATTTTCCTGTGACTGTTGAGAAATATTTTTGGTACCATGGAAAAGTTGAGCTTGTGCTGAAACCTGTGAAGTCACTTTCCACTGATTTGGTACCTGTTTTTAGCCAGTTTCAATGAAATTTAGGAATGAGATTAGAAATGTCTTGGGAGAGAAACATAGAAGCAGCCTGACTGCCTACACATTAGTTTCTAAGAGGTCAGGCTAAAAAGCTTTGACTTTCCTTAATTCTCTGTTGCAGCTGGCTCTGGCAGTTTGCAATGTCTGGAGTGGTAATGGAAGGGGTTTTGCTCCTTCTCGCTCCCTGCTCCTGTAACATCCATGTCCTGGGGAGCTCCTGAATCCTCTTCTATACTTTGAAAGGCCTTGCAGTGTCTCGGGGTTTTTAGCAGATTCCTCTAATAATATCTCCAGGACAGAACTGAAGGACAATTGAATAAACGAGCCCTTTGACAGATCTTGAGGACCCCCTTGCAAATCACCTAAATGAAGCTGTAGTAGTCGATAACACTGCAGGAGCACATTTAATTAGCACACAAATTAAACTCAGCAAATGAAGTTTAAACCAAAACCAAGGTGGTCAGGAGCTTAGGAAACCAGGAGAGAGGCAGTGCTTAAGTGCTTGAGTCACTTAATAGATTATGACTGTGCATAAGAAACAGTGAGGGGTAGTGTTGTTCTGCTGTCACGAACACCCCAGACATTTACTGCAGGAAAAACTTGCACTCAAAGTGCAGCAAGATTACGCCTGGCTAGAGAGCGTTACAAGATGAAGCAAGATCTAATGAAGGGGTGGATGAACAGGGTGGGAAAAATTAGGGAAAAAATGGTTCCATTTTTCTTTATAATTTATGATAGTTTCATTTTAAAAGTAATTCTAAAATTAGCTGAGTGCATGTCTGAATTGTTTTGCTCAGACCTGGGAAGTGATTTTTTCAGAGCTGTCAGGCAGACATGGTACTAGAACTTTTGGGAGCACAGAAACAGGAAAAATATCTCCCCGTCCCCCTTCCCCCGTGGACATTTCAAATGCCTAGAATAAGTATTTATGACACATGTAACCATTCCTGAAATCAAAGGCTCATTAGAGATGCAGATGAAATCCCCTAATTAAATGGTTAGTTGTAAGTTTATTTTTAACATTATTTTCATGTTGATGTCCACAAACTGACTCACTTAAGGTCCCTACATTGCCAGTGCTGTGGAGATCTAAAGCAGCCATCTTTCCTACAAAGATCTCTACTATAAAACTTGCTTGCTGTTTAAGATATGTTTTTTTCATTGACTAGACTAAAGGAACTACTGACACTGGACGAATCTGTTTTCACTTTTCATATCTGTACTCTTTTCTCTCTGGAAAAGCTTTGCTCTTCTCTTTCTGTTGCTAAGAGAAAAAGCCCTGTTGCCAGGGAACAAATGTCCAGCACATACTGATGTGTCCTCTGTCAGATGTCAAAAGCATCCCTCCTAAATGTTTTCACATGCATACAGGGGACAATTCTTACACATAAGAGAAAGGAAAGGTGGAACTGGCCAGCCTTGCTGCATGATGTTCAAAACCACCCTCAAATTATTCGCCTTTTATCCAACAGTCCTATTTCCGGCTCTTTGTTTTACTCTTTTTTTCTTTTTTTTTTTCTCCCCATAGCCCAGATAAAGGATCAAACACCAGGCTTAAAAACTTAAAACGTCTTTGGTACCAAAAGTATAGATTTCCATTCTTGTGTAAGCAGATGCATACAAGTAAAAGGCAAATGCATATAAGTAGAGTGATGGATAAAGAAGCTAGCTTGTAGGTAAAATTTCCCTCTTCTCAAGTTTTAGCGCAAACACTCACAATGCATTGGCATTTCTCAACAAGCGGTAATTGAGTATCAGGAGGGCTGACTTTGGCCTGGCCTTCCATCAGCTCTGTCAGCAGACAACTTCAAGGAGTTGGTGCCAGAGAGGCATCTCACCTCAGGGGAGGTCCTGGCCACAGCCCACTACAATCCAGGACAGCTCAAAGGGTCTTGCTTAAGGTCATGTAGTTATAGGGTTCCGAGATAATTGACTTTTGTAAAAACTATTTTGGCCACAATTCTTGTTAGGTGATCTTGGCTGGCTCCAGAGTGGGCTCGTAGCCAGGGCAGGAGGGATCTACAGGAGTTCCAGGTGCAGTCAGGGCGTGTCTAACCATCCCAGCTTGCTATACTTGTACTGGAACTAGAAGGTACCAGTTTGTTTCAATTCGTAGCTTCAGTAAGCAAGGTTAGAAAGTACTACTTTGTCTCAGCTTACAGTGGCTGGTGTTGACATAGAATTGTGGCTCCTGGGCTAATGCTGGCATCACAACGCAGCCCAAGGAGAAGGAAGGGAGAATGTTGCACCACCACAGACTGGCAACACATTAAGTGAAAATCTCCTTGGAGAGGAAGAGGCAGTTTATCCGCAATCCTATAGTCAGAGCCCTGTGTGTATTGTCAGTTGTCAACAGTATTTTACTAGCATATGGAAAGGGCACCTCTGGAGTGCAGAACACTTCTCTTGTTTCTTACTGTCTTGTCAGTAGATGTCCTGTGGTAAGGATCCTCTGAGACAGATTTAGTACCTTGTGCTGTGTGTGGATGTATTTGCATGTGTTTCATCAGCACATTTAAGAAAGATTTCAGATGTATCAGTTGGTGCTTTCCAGATTAGCTGATTCTTAAACGGTTTGTGGCTGCAAGCATCTTGAAGAGAGGTTGGAAATTAAATGTAGCTAGATAGCACTTGGTTCAAGAAGTTTGTAAATGTTGAAGTTTTTAAAAGCTGAAGAAGTTGAAAGGAAATGGATAAATGTTATAACAGCATTATCACTGTTAGCATAATTGTATACATTTGGTAGATTTTGAAATATTGGGACTTTGCCCTAGCATAAATGGGTTATTGACCTAAATTAACATTTCTGTTGTCTTAGAACAAAGCAGAAGCAAAAAGAATTGATTCAGAAATAATGGTATAAAGCTGCGTGATAGTATGTTCTCTGCAAAGTCTCTGGATTGGGTCCTTATATGGGAGAGCTGCATCCAGTGACTGTTACTGTAAGGAATGCTTCAGCTCCTCTGGTCATCCACAGATTGTCATGAACAGAAGAGAGAAAATGTTGATGTTTTCCCCAAGCTCTTTAATAGCCAGCCTAAGCCTAGCATCGGTCAGAAAACAACCAGAGAAAGGATTAGTGAGTTTCTTTTCTTCAATTTCTTCAATTTCTGTTTGCTGATTGCCTGAGCAAGCAGGCCTCCTCTTTTGTTTTGCTTCTCAACCATTTTAAAGTTGATCATTCTCACATTTTTGTTTTGTTTTTGAGTATCGTAAACTAACTTACTTTTTTGGGGTTGTTTTTCATAGGATGGTTTGGGTTGAAAGGGACCTTAAAGAATATGACATCCACAAAGCAGCACTGTGTGCTGAAGAACACTCTCTGTGGTCTGGTCATCCTCCACAGAGCAGTGCTGTGGAGAACTAGTTCAAGACCAAAGCCAGTATGTCAGCAGAGGGAAGGAGCTAGATATCCTGCAGTGATGCTGACTAGTACTGCTTTTATCAGCACTACTGTTAGGACCTCAGGTCCATAACCGCAGCTCCTGGTTTAACTAAACTTGTAAAACTATTTCTGTTTGGAGAAATATGAACAGTAAAAGATGCTTCTAATAATAAGAAATGCTGATGAACAAATCAAGATGATTAGGGAGTTTTACTCACACCCTCCTTTGTGTTGAGCTTGCTCTCTCTCTGTTAGGGAATTGTCATAAATCAAAGAAGTCACTGTCCTATTTTTGCGTCTGGCAAAACTCAGCTATGTTATCTCACCCATCTCCCTCAAGGATTAAGATTACAGCCAGGTATTCTCCCCTTTCATTTTAGAAAAGAATACAACTGGCAGAAAAATGTATTCTTCTTTATCTTGTCTTGGTAGAGCTGTGTACAAACAGCTCGCATTATCCTCAGCTGATTGAATTTATTGAATGAGTAATTCTGAAAAACAGACTTTTCATAGCTATGTTGTTATTCAAATTTTAAACTATTATCTATTTATGATTAACTCAGGTGAGGTTTCTTTACTGAGGTTTCTTTACTGAACTTTCCTTAAATGATGGAAAAAGGTGGTCCAAAAGTCTCCTGCAGGAAGAGCCGCATGCATACTGGTTTTAAATAATGGTAGCTTCCCTAGAAACTCACACATAGAAAACTGGAATTTGTTTTCATGAACCATACTCTGGGGGATGTTTGACAGCCTTTTTCATTTGTATAAAGCAAAAAAAAGGAATGTGGATATGAGACAAATTAATTTATAGTTTAGAATTAATATTCAGTGTTATTCACTTCCCAGTAGCATTTCACACAGAATCAGAGATTTGCAGTCTGGGTAATTCTGATGACTAGTGAACAAGAAATTGTTTCCTACTTGTAAATCAGATTTGCCTGTTAAATCATTTGCTGTTCTGCTAGGGTGGTTTTTCTTCTGAGTTGTTATTTAGCAGCATGTCAGTATCATAAAAACTCTAAAAATTAGTTGAAATTGATTATGCTTTGCTTGAACTCTTTAAAAAAGTAATTTCAGAGATGCTATTTATTTTTGTATTAGCATAAAAGTTAATTTTGTTATGCCTCCACCAGACTTTCTTTAAGGTGATTGCAACTGGTAGCAAGATAGTGAAAAAAAAAGGCAAACAATGCTGGCTTTAGAGTTGGCATTTCCCTTGATAATTTTGGATACAGTCCTGGCTGGTGTCATATATAGTTTTTTGCTCACCCAAATAAGCAAGCCTACTCGGTCTTAACAATTTCATTGTTCGAGTATTGGACAAGATACTTAGAAAAAATGCATTTAGGAGCAAGGCCATTTTTATATCACTGAAATTGCTTCAGTGATTTTTATTCTACAGCATAACCATTTGTGATAGACTTACAGATCACCCATTGAAAAAACATTTTGCAATGAAGGTTTTGGCTACAGAGAGCTGTGCCTTGTAATAGCATGGAAGGATACTTAAAACTGAATTTTAGGCACATAAGAAGTTTTGCTTCCTCTATGATCGTAATGGAGATGTTCTAAACTTTCAGTGACAATAGTGACTGAATATCTTAGAGCAAGTTTGATTTCCTGTAGAATATTAACCTCTTCTATAAAAAATACATGGTCATACATTCTCTTACAGATACATTTCCTTATTAATTTAAGACATGGTCTAGTTTCTGGTGCAGGCTACTACTTTATAAATTCCCGAATTATTGTCTCCCAACTTTCACTGCTCCTTACATATGGAGTTCAGTACTGTATAGTGATTATTCTGTATTTTGCTGCTTCTCTTAGCATTACTGCTTGTTAAGTGACATTATTTGTTGATTAGTGGTGGTGTTTTCTTAATATGTATTTCTTCAGGTGGATTTTAAGATTTTAAGCTGCAAATTTAAAGAGGCCAGAATAGGGATGGAATTAAACCAAGTTCGTTTTCTTTGCAAGAGTTTGGCATTTCTTTGCATGGATTCTTCTTTTTAAATCTTTTATTTTCTTTTCATTTAGAAACAAATTTGGATGAAGCTGGATTGATATATTGATTTTTTTTTTTCTTGCCAAGCATTGGGAAAGACAGTTTGATTTGATGACTTTATTGAAAGTTAATTGTTGCTAATAGATTACTGAGGGACCTCTTAATAAAATAAACAAACCATAAAGTCTATAACACTTAAGGTCTACATGAAAAACTGTTTCCAATGAAGATAAAGAAGCCTTTGAAATATTCTGAAAATAAGTAGAAAAAAAAATTACACTTTTTATTAAAGAGAATGCTAATTTCTCATCTTCCATAGATGAATATTTTGAGGTTAATAATTTTTATATTTTGATGATGCATGGCTAATATAAAATGTATTATGTCAAAATTTGTTTACATTATCTCTGAAACACGCTGCATTTTAATATTTTTGAAGGTGACATAATTGACAGATGGAAGTAGCAGCAACCAGCCATAGGTCCTATCAGTGTGCTGGCTATACTTTGCTATGACTACTGTAATGACAGTTTTCAACATGCCTTGGCATACAATAGGCTATGGATGAGTGGCTTTCCTTGGCACAGGCTGCAGTTGACCTAGTAACCTATAAATATTGACGTGGAGTTTTGCACAGTGTGCTATGAATGACTGACCTAAACATACACGATGTGTAGCTGACCCAGTCACCTATACGTGTTAGCAGTGTGTTCTTACAGTGCTTGTGTGATATTCCATATATTAAGTCAGCAGAGTGTCCTGAGAGTTTGGATCTCCATCAAAACTCCAGAGCCCTTCTCAAGCCTTGTGGCATGTGTGAAACCTTTCTCTTGCACTAGGAGCGTGTGCTCATGAACTACACTGTCTTGTCTTAGAAATACTGGGATCTTGGGACAACATCTTGGGATATTGCTAGGATCACTTTGTTGTAATCAATGCCTTGCCTTCAGTCAGTCCAGAGGTACCTACAGACACAGTCATTCTGGCAGGTTTTTTAACTTGGAATTATGTTATGCTTTAGGATTTTGTTGTTTCTGATGAGTTTTGCCTCAGCTTACCTATCATTATAATTTGCCCTCAGCCCCTAATGGAAACTTAGTTGTTAATGCATGGAGTTTAACATCAGCTCAGCTCTTTAAACTGAAGTTTCAGATTTATCTTAAACTTTTCCTTGTTTTCCATAGTGATGGTGCACTACTTGCTCTAGTGCAGCATGGCTTAGGCTCTGAAAAAGCGAGGAGGAAAGCTGGTTGTTTGGTTTTTCCAGGTGCAGTGTGCCAAGTTACAACTGCTCTCTTTGCCTCATTCATTTGGTTGACCAGTTTGTCCGTTTTTCCTTTTCAGTTTAAATGAGTCAATAATAGACTTCAGCAAGAAATGAAAATGACTCAAAGAAATGAATACTGTCCTGCTGATCATCTCTGTAAAAGCTTCCTTCTAAAAGTCAGAGATTGACGTGTAGTCTCAAAAATCTTTTACATTAATTAGACACGTCGCTGTATAGGCAGCTCAAGTATCGACAGTGCTCTGTTCATCTGACACATCTGCTTTCAAAAGTCTACAGTAAACTGATGGCTGCATAACCTTTTTTTACAAGTGGGAGGAAGGAATGAAGAGAGTAACACAAGTAGGAGGTGAAGAGAAATTTGTCACTAGGTTTTTCCTGTTACTTTGTTTGACGGTTTAGAAACACTTAAGACAGTACATAGTACTTTCTGTATGAATTGAGGACTGGTTTCGATACAGGAAAATGAGAGTGACTAAGAATATATAGTCTTGATTTAGAATAGAACATATATTTATATGTCTGCTCAGGAGTACATCATCAGTGTATTTTGTGTGTGTGTGTACGTGGCTGTGCTTGTGTACTCCCCAGTGGCCACTGGGTTTTTGCCAACTTTAATAACCACTCATTTTACTCTAGCCTATACAGTCTGTCTAACAGCTTAATCAGGGAAAAGGTAAAGTTTTTGTGATTGCAAAGATAATGCAGGAGAGGTAGAGAAGTAAGAAAGCACAACACCAAATCCTTTTGGAGTACTGCTACGTAAAAACAAGCTGCGACAGGAATGTCTGCCACTGATACAGTTCAGACCAAAACAATCCAATATGAGCTGCTGCAGGTCATATTCAGAACGGCTCCAACCACTATGTATCTAGTCAAATTGCTCTGTGATCCCCCAGAGGTAAGTGTTTGCACTGTAACTTTACAACTAAGCTTTATGCCTTAAAAAAGACCCAAATTTTAATATTTTATCTCCCAGGATTATCCTCTGGGTTCCTGAAGAAGAGTGTCTGGAATACAAGGTAGAGTAGCTGTATAAGTTAAAAACCCAATATATTATGAAATAAACACAGAATCACCTGCTTCACTTGATGGTATGTAAAACTTACCTCACTGGAATGACTAGTCTTATTTCAATATTTTTGCTCTTGAATTAGTGTGCTTTTCTACATTTATGCTCTTCTCTTTTAAAGGAAAACTATGCTAAACATTTAGTAAGAAAGTCACAAAATACATTTTATAACAAATGTGGCCTTTTTGCAATTAAACCATTGTTTGTGGGATGGGTAGTAATTTATTACAGGTCCAAAACAAGGCAAAGGGTTTATATGTGACCTGTGAATCTTTGTAGGTTATTCAAGTTGGAAAATGGAATCCTAACTTCAGCTACGATGACTAAAAGTTTAAATTCAGAGCTATGATGTACAATGCCTTATGAAACTGCCAGAAACCACTGTATAAGACAGAGAGACAGAGTAGATTACCTTGAGGGTCCCTTTAACTACCCAAGGACAAGAATGTGGTCCTAAAGGTAAAGAAGCAAGATATTAAATCTCTTTTGAGTTTTATGTTCCCTAAACCAGTTTATCCTGGCTATTTATATTCTACATGGCAGATAAATTATATCTGAGGATTAAATGCAATGGTTTCTATTCTTGGAAAGATTAAACTATTCTGCAAAAATATTTCGAGGCTTCTGTGAAGTAACTTTTGAATTTGGGCTTTTTCAGTATTACTAAATTATTAGATAGGACCTGGATTATACTCTAAAACTGAAGAGTTCTTGGATTCAATGATCTAGGATTGGGTCAGTTTTTCATTTAGTTGTGTTTCTGTTCTTTCCCCAAACTTCAGTCTTTTAAGTAATGGAAACTGACTATGTATGACAAATGAAGATCATGATAATTGTGTGGAATTGGGTTGAAATCAAACATAGCATAAATATTTTAGGCACTTGACTGATCCCAAAATATAGTCACCAACTAAACAGGAGAAGGAAGGAGGACTGAATTCCTAAACTTTTAAGAGTTACCATGGTGTCCTAACAGATGTGTTTGAGAGTACATGAGAAGTGGTATAGAAGTTAACACATCGCTGTACTGTTTAGTTTCCTCTGGTGCTTTTGAAATTGATTTAGTCAAGGCATGAGTTATTAACTGTATTGGGTGAAGACTTCCATTCCTGTTCTATATTTCCATTTAATAGCTCTGGCATCTTGTGAGAACAAGGCAGGATCTGCTAACCAGATATTATTTTTGTTTGTCTGTAGAGCAAAGCTGCCTTTGGATGGCAAACCTCACTATCACCACCTCTGTATAACTTAAGTTTCCTTACCAGTTTAGATAACTGGTTATTTCAAATCTGGGCAAATGGTTATGTCAAATGGTTAAAGCGAAGAGCCTATTGAAGGTAGTGCATTTTAAATGTCAGTTAATTTTTAACTGAAGTTTCATTATCACTGCTATCATAAGATATGTATGCTATTCTTTGGTGAGGCATGCTATTCTTTGGCATTAACTCAAGCAGAGCTTCTGTCCTTGTTCTCTCAAAATCTCATAAAAATCTTTGAAAGTAGAAGTAGGTCCTTTTAGAACTCACTTTCTGCCCCGGAAAACAAAAGCTTTTTGATTTTCTAAAATGTTTTTTTAATAAGAAGCGGTATTTTTCAGATACTAACTCGGGTATTTCTACTACTGAGTGTGTTATTTTTTCAGATAATTTGATTTCCTGCAATTCTGTGCACTCCATGTTTTGGAAAAAAGCTACTCAGCTACCTCAAGATTCACCAGTGATAAATTAGTAGTGTTCCCTTATGAATATTGACATTTTCCATAGTTTTACAGGGAAAATAAAAGATTGATGGTGAGTTTACATGTTAGTTACAGTAACAAAATTTGGTACATCTTCCAAAGAGCACATGAAAGATGAGCAAGGTCTTAGAAGGTGACCATGGGCACTGAGCTGCTGCGCTTGGCTGTCCTTAAGTGAGACGAAGTCCAAGACACCCAGGAAACACAGCCTCTAGACACCAGTGCTACATGGAAAGGTTAGGCTGGAAATGTGTGAGAAAAGAGAGAGATTATTAGGGTGGAAATTTCTTGCAGTCATTGGAGAAATCTAGAGAGCTGGCCAGGCATTGCTTTGGATAATTGAAGTAGAATTACACTTCAAGATCAATGTTAATTTATAAAAATAATAGATATTTTGATTGATGTCAGATCAACAAGTTCTCTGTAGTACTTTCTGTGGCTCTGCAACACAGAGAAATCTGTATTTCTGCTGTTTTTCCTTATCCAGATGTAACGCACATTTTCTTAAGTGCTTGTATTTTTGTCTAGTATCTGACCAGCAAAAGGTAGGATTTTAAATATCCTCACAGCATTTCAAAGAAAGAGATACTTTCAGATAAGATGAATAGAAGAACTAATGTGTCAAAATGGATGGTGGCTCTCAGACTCCAGAGGCTAAATATCTGCTTGCAGCCCTATCTTCATTACAGAGCTGCAAATGCCTAGATACAAAATAATATCTAAAGAAACAATTGATTTTTGCTTAAATTACAAAGATTTAAAAATGTGAGGGTTTTCTTTTTTATATGTTTGGTTTGAGGGAGGTTGGTTTGAGATGGAACAGTTGAATACTGTCATTCGTAGCATGGTTACCCTATTGTTCGCTCTGATTATTCAGGCACTTGCGTGGATATGTGATAGAACAGGACTCTTAAATGGTTTCCCAAGTTACCATCTGCCAGCTGACACCTTAAGCAACTGTGTGCATTCCCACAGCCCAGCACATTGTAAACTGAAATATATTATCAGCCTCAGTGAAAAAGTTAATATCAAAAAGTGACAAAACTAAAAAAATAACCAAACAAAAAACTCCTATGCTGTTATTTCCCACCTTTAAAAAAAAATTATTGAGTACGTGTTATTTATGTATGAAAGTCTAAATGTGAGCAGGCATGATGACAAAGCTGATTGTTACTGTAAAATCAGTAGAATGTAATTGCTTGGTTTTCTCCATACAGCTAATTTAGGAGGTTGTTGTCTAAAGCATTGTTTGCTATATTTATGTCAATCATCTTAGGGCCTAATTCTCATATTTGTATATGGCAATAAGTAGTCTGACATAGGGCTGTGGCATTAAGAATGTAAACGGTCAGAGTGGACTTGTTTTCCAGCTATACTAAGGGTTAAAAAAGGTAATCTGTTCTTTATTTCATTATTCATGTTCTTGCTTTTGTTATGATGCGAGTGTCTGTTGATGACACACTTTTAGTATCAGATGAGCTGTCACAGGGAGACAATCACCTCAGCACAGCACAAAGTAGGACAATTTGTGCCTATAATAGGATCTCCATGCCTGATTTGCTTTTGGGTAGAAGTTTTTTGGGAGGTTTTTTTGTGGGGTTTTTTTGTTTGTCTGTTTTTACCCTGAAATCTCACCATGTAAGAAGAAAATTAAAAACACTTGGTTCCTTTTTATGCCCCCCCCATACCAGTTTGAACACACGAGTGCAAAGCAGAGCAACTAAGCTTGCCAGGAGTGAAAAATGTGCAAGGGTGCAACTGCGTACCTATTGTTTTGTGGTATTTTCCCTTGAGGACTGTTACAAGATTTCACTAATAAGACTGACAGTAAATCTCATGTTTTTTGTTGTTTATTTGATTGGAGTTTTTTCCTAATTTTATTTTGGGCTTCCTGATTATTGTTTAGTCTGTTTCTGATACTAGCTTCCGATTTCTCTTCGCTCAGGCCATTAAAATGTTGCTCTAGGTATTGTCAAGCAATAATTCATTCATACATTACTCTGTTCTGCATACTGAGTATTACCTTGTGTAATTATTTAATTAAAACATAATTACATAATTATAGAATGCCAACCTACCAAAACAGAGAGATGAATGAAAATCTCACTTGAAAGTGTAAAAAATTTGGATTCAGCTATGGAAAAGAAAGGACTCATTGACTGTAAAAAGAACTGGCTTTTGGGAATGATGCTTATCTGCATCAATACTACAAATGCATTTTACTTTGAAAAACTCCCCAGAGGGTTCATGAGACTTGTTTGTTTGCTTTTTACTATAAATCTGGTTGGGCTCAAGGGTTCCTATTAAGCCAGTGTTATGAATACATCATTCTGCTGGAACTACTAAAAAATCTTTTCAGGTAATATTACAAATATAATTACAATTGAGTCATTAGTCATTTAAACTAACCCAGATGGTGGCAGAGGTTGAAGCTTTGCATCTAAATTGTGTTCTTATTGTTTCTTGCCTTATTGTGAGAGATTTTGTGTTTGTGCATACATTTTGGAAATAAAGTTTTTGATGCATCTGAAAGGTTAACAGGGTCCACTAGGCCGAGGCAGTTAAAAACTGGCAGATCAATGAGAATAGTTTCCTCATGATCTTTTTTTTCTAAACTATGTAGAAGAAGCCTTTGGTCAGGAACTGCCAAACCTTTGATTGTAGGGTGCTGAAGTTTAGACTCCTGGCTTTAAAAATATGAGTGTAAAGTGAGTTAAAGCTCAGTTTTCACGATCAGGTACCAGCTAGTTCAGAATAAACCTCATGCAAATAAAACTGATGTCTGAGATAATTCTCTATGTATTTAATAAATAGGTACTATATTCAAATAGATAGAATGTTCCTAGTATTTAGCTGACAATACTTGCCCTAAAGACGTTTGTTGTTCATGTGACAGAGCTGCAAAAGTAAAATAAAACAGAACTGAATGAAGCAGTTGGATTTTTTCCAAGAAACTTCTAAATGTATTGGAAAAATTGAATATGCAATGAGAATTAAGGAAGGATTATATGAATGTATTAAATTCAGCTAGCAGGAAAATTTAATACACTTCTAGTCTAATGAAAGCGTGGAATGCTCTCTTTTCACCACTTTTATTAACATGACTAGTCTTTACTCATTCATATGATGCTGGTACTTTTTCTGTTAATGAAATGTCTTCTATGTTGCTACAGCATTGTTAGTATACACTAGTCTGTGAAGAAGAATGGAAAGCCCAGGATAAAACAACAGAAGATAAATACTTGAAACAGTGTAAAGCTGATGCAGTTTTCTGAGTCCTTGTTTCTCCTCCCCAAAGTGTGCATTTCAGTACACATATGCATATGTAAAGTTCTTGGTCTATCAGTATGATTTAACTGTACAAATCTGTGCTAAAAGCAGTAAACAAAGCCAGATCAAACCCATCTGTTCTTGCAAAAAAAATTTTGATGTTGTGCAGTTGTAGTCATGTCACCCATAGAAATCGCTCTCTGTGTGGAGAGGTTGAGCAATAAGGTGTGACATTCAGAGGAGGAGATGGGCACCTCTCAACAGCAGTAACTTCGACAGCAGATAGCAAGCTCAGGGCAAACTGAAGACACAAACTGATGAATGGGGACATTTATGCCAAGCTCTTGCAAAATTATTTAAATAGCGATGTTTCCCAACAGCCTTAAATACACGTGCAAAGCAAAGTATTTTAAATTGAGATGAGTTATATGACTAGGAGCACTTACATCTGTAATTCAGTGTTTTCTGTCTGCTTTTGTGTGAAAACAGGCCTACTCAGCAGTATTTCTGGCATGAACTTCTCAGAGAGTCTTAGGCTGTCTCACATCTGCTTATCAAGTCTCAACACTTCAGGTCAGCGCTCCGGCTCTGGCATTTTGGGCATGTCAAAGTGCAGAGTCCCTGCACACCTCAGAGCACCATGCAAGCATACAGAGCAGCCTGGGCTGAGATCCGAGAAGAGCATCTCCTATTTGTTTCCTGTTCAATTAAGTTAGGCTGATAACCAGGACTTTTATGTTTCCCAGGAGCAAGGAGCTAAACTGCTCTTGAATAGTGCTCTGGTGACTCTCCCTTAGCCAGGGATTGGTAGAGGCAGCCAGTGAAAATAGCTTACAGACAGCACAATTTCACAGTAAACTGAGTTCACGTTCTGCATCAGTGTAACAGAGGCTAATATTTTCCAGAGGACTTGTTTCAAAATAGTATGTATGTGTTTGCTTCCTCTGTTTTTCAGAAGGCTATCAAGAAGAATGGTCAGTAATTTGCTCTGGAGAGAGAAGCAGATTTCTAACATTTAAAAAAAGGATTTGTAATGTGTGCGGGTTTATTTCTTGAACAAAGATTTGGGATAGAAACAAATTCATTGTTTTTGATTCCAGATTTCGAACTTAAATAGTAAAGGTACATCCAAGAGGATGTAGCCACTGAGGGTGTATCTGTCTGTGCAAACATGGCAGCAGGTGCTGCACCAGTACCTTTCTGAGAGGTACTAGAGGCTCTGCAAAATAAAACAGTATTGAAATTGGAGAACAATGTTATTCTCCACTTATAAATAGTACATACAATATAGTGTCACATAATTTTTAAAAATGGTTCCTTTATCTGTGTTCAACCAATCTTTGTTTTCACCAAAATGTATCTTTATATTAAGTATTACCTTAGTGTCTTCTCTGTTGGATGTTCTGGTAAGCTATGTAAAGTAAGCAGAAAATTTGTCTCAAGAATTGGAAACTACCTAATATAGTTAGAAAACATGCTTTAAGTGGAATTTCGAAAGTGGTTTTTGAATGACCATATTAATTAGTGATTGAGACCAAGTACAACCTGTTTCCTCCTACCCGCTATTATCTATTGCTAGAATCGAGTGGCACATCAATTTCCACTGCTTCTAGAAATTACTGGAATCTCCTCAGGTTTTAACCAACAACTGTTACTAGAAAGCTTGGTTCACAGAACAGTGATTTAGGCAGAGACTGAATGTACAAAAATGATTTAGTGTCGCCATATTTTTATGTGTGATTTTTGCTTTCAAATATTTTACCAATTTATCTTAATATCAGTCTAAGTCAGTGGGCAGAGTGTGCAAGGAAATGTCATTTTATTTCATGAGAACATGAGCCTGAGGGAACACTGTGTCTTGGCCAGTCTAGAGACAGTATGTGGAGCTTCCTTGGAAACCAGGTTCCTCAATTCACTTACGAATGCTAACCAGCAAGAAGCCAAGGTCCTGCCTGTTTTCACTGTGACTTCCCAGCAACTGGCAGTGCAGAGACCATGAGTCAAAGCAGTTTCAACCCTTGGCTGGCAGAATCTGGGGTTGCTTGCTCTCTGAGCACCATCCTGGCAGGTGTCAGAGAGCTCTGGTGTTTCCCTTCTCTGGTATCTGTAATAGCCCAACTCTTAGGTAGATGCATGCAAACAAGTTGGTAAAATTAACCTATCTCTAAGATGTCATTAATGTGATCAATGAACAGTTTACCACCATGTAGGTTTCTTTGTTTCTTCTCTGGTAGGATCTAAAAAATATCCATTGGGTTGTTGCAATAGCATAAGCAGCTATGGTTGCAAACAGGGTTGCTTGCTCCTGACAAAGTTGCAGTGGGTGGATGAAATTCTGGGGTTCAGTGGCAATACTCTCTGTCAACCCTTGAATGTAGTGACAGCTTGGGGATCTAAAAGGTATTGAGGTATAAAACAATAAAACAAGATGGTTGAGACACCTGACAATGACAGATGGAAAGGTCTTTAGGTGACATTAAAGTTGTTTAAAGGAAAAAATGAATAAGAAAAACAGTGATATGTGGTAAAGCTTGCATACACTTGATTTATTTAATACATTACTGTGCAAGTCATTGATTCCCAACAATAGCTGTGGTGCTTCTTTTGGAGCAAATAAAATTACAGACAGAAAGCTGGAGCAAATAAATTAAGTGTGATTACTACTTGAAGTCCTCTTCAAAGGCATTTTATTTGGTAATAGTTAAAGCATAAGCTAAAGTGGTTTTCTAATGGATAATGCAATATTTCTGACCTAACAGTAAGAAATATAACCATTACCAGTCATCCAAAAAATAGACCTAACAGAGGTATTAGACAATTGATTGTTCTGGGAGGTTTTTCTCCTTAAAGTGCACTTGAATATAATGTTATATATGGTATCTTTCATTTAGACTGTCCAAACAATCCACTGGAGCTGATAAAAAATGGAATCAGAGAACAAAGATGTCCTGCTTACAAATGGCGGAAGGAAGCTAACAGAGGGAACTGCCACAAATAGTAATATGGGGTGGTTTAACCACAGCCAGAGGAACTGCACAATGCAATGAATTACATTGACTAGTGATGCACACTGGCGTATGCTGGCAAAGAGGAATCTAGCAACTCCAGGGGCTTCTTTGAGAGATTCTGCCTCCTCCTCCTAGGAGTTCTGCCTCCACTTCTTTTGACATTGTTTTAAGAGAAACTCAACTGTGTGACTAGAAAGAGTCTGCTTTGGTGTTGTTCCTGTAGCTTGGCTAAAATAAAGAGCACTAAAGGTAGAATATTTCTGAAATTATTAAGGAGTCATTTCAGTAAACAGTGAAGGGGATTGATATGGAGCTTACATTTACAAATCTACACAGGAGACACCTTGCATCCAAAGCACTGCCTCGGTTGCTTCTCTTAGCAGAGTAGAGGTTTTCTAAGAAGGTTGAAAGAAGGAATGTTAGCAGAGCTATTGAAATGGAAATGCTCCACAAAAGCTTTTTTTTTGGTGTTTCAAAACCTTGCCTTTCTTCTTCTGTAAGTAGTGCTCTAGGGGGTTGAGAACTGGGATATAACACAGGTGTGTAAAATGTCTACAAAAATCACTTCCATGAACTTGTTTAAATATGGCCACAAATAGGGTGGGATTTGACTGTGGCTTTAAGGATGTGGCAGAATTTAGCAAGAGAATGATATGCTTTTATTCCTTCTTTACATCTGCTTTTCTTTCCTAGCTATAATTTTCTTTCCATGAGTTTTATCCAGCAGCTTCTAGGGCAACAGCTTTTTTGCCAGAAACATATTTTTTTAGAAATACAGCATCAGTCTCTCTGCCAGAGTCATGAAAGCTGGTCTGTCATGTGTTTGAATTAGTATGTTAACAGGACAAGAGCCAGGGAAATATATCTTGACAGTTCTAACACTGTGTACTGAGAAATAACACATGATAAGGAAAATTAATGGTAGTAGCACATCAGCTAGTATAAATGTGACTGGCAATTTTTATTTGTATATGCTTTCTGGTTTTGAGCCATGGAATTATGCAGAGGGTAAAGAAAAGTGACAACCTGAACAACTGCCTATTGGAACTCAGTGGCTGAAATTATGAAATTTGTAGATTGGTTTCATTCTGTGATTTTACTGTTCATCATTGTGACATCTGCTGAAAGCTCTCATGGTAGATATTTCTAACACAGTTCTCAAAGTGCATTAATGATTCATTGTTTGGTCTTGTTTTTAGGGCTTTTGTTTTGTTCCTTGTGTATGGTGATTTCATGGACTCATTACCGAAGTCCTGGAGCCAAACTGATCCCCGGTGTATCTTCTTCAAAGAGCAGGAGGATTGATGGTAGCTAATTGTTAACATTAGAAGCAAGTTTTTGCTGGAGTCATATTGAGTTGACTCCAGACAGAACTACTGGATGTCAATGTGCTTGAAATGCTAAGTTTAGAAACTCACTTAGGTATCCTCCTGTCTAACTCGCACTCACAGAAGATCATATTTGGAAAGGCTGTATGCTAGATTTTTATATAGGTTTTGAATTTACTGTAGTTTTGTTTGATTTCTACTCATTTATTATTCACTATCAACATTCAGATTTTTTCCATGTCAATCATATTTTGTTGTTGACTAGTGCCATTTAAATTCCTCTGAATCCTACTTTTTGCCTGATTTATGGGAATAAATTGCATAAAAGGAATGGACTTTAATGGATCAAGAGAATATTTTACTAGCTTATTGTCTTTGCAGTTTGCATGCTAATTTGTTTGTTCGGAGTCAAGTACATTCAAATCTGATGGCTTATTTAGGGCTGGATACTTGCAGAAATATCTGGTTTGAGGATAAATATTCAGGTTGTTTGTACCCATGAATGGTCTTGACACACTCAAGGTACATTAGGAATTAACAATAAGCTATGCTGGTGTCACATGTAATAACTAAGCAAACAACAGTCCTGCAAGAGGGATTAAAGGAAATTACTTTGTTCAGAAACCACATATTTTAGACTCACCTTAGAGCTTCTAGAGTCTTATCAGTGTAAGATAAGGTGTTTCCCTGTTGCTGGAGATCTGAGCTTATTTTCTTCTCATTTACATTGCCTAAAGAGCTTTAGGAGTCAGCTTTCCATGTCCCCTTATATACTGCAGCAATGACATGCCAATATTGCCACCATGCAAACAGCTATGTGTTCTTCTCATATGAAAAAAGTGATACAGTTTGTTAGTAATTAACTTCTTGAGGGCTTCATTTGTGTCCTTATATTTTTTTCTCCAGGATATCTATATATTTGTTTCTTATCCACTGCTTACAGTGTTGTTTCATTTTGCCATAAATTCTGCTCTATTTTCTCTGCAGTCTGTGGTGACTGTTCTCCACATGTTTATATTTGCTTGTACTACTTTCCTGTCAGTGGCATACTAAAGCTTATCTTATGCTTCAACTTTTACGGGAAACTGAGATACTGTATGCTAGTTTCACCAAGAAAGATTTACACCCATGCCATTCACTGATGCTTTGACTGTGTGTGAGCAGAGCTTTGTGCTGTCCTCATTTTGTGAAGTCACGTATCACAAGGATTGCAA
The DNA here is from genome assembly GCF_000695765.1 of Mesitornis unicolor. Classification (NCBI taxonomy): domain Eukaryota; kingdom Metazoa; phylum Chordata; class Aves; order Mesitornithiformes; family Mesitornithidae; genus Mesitornis; species Mesitornis unicolor. The sequence goes on along the minus strand of NW_010161726.1, from coordinate 7,793 downwards.
AATCTGGAAAACACTGCATTGTAAATCTAAACTCAAATTGCCTATATTTAAAACATGATGCACCCAATGCCAGCCTTCTCTAACTAGCTTCTAATTTCTGAATCATTCTTAAGCTTTTATGTATCACTTGGAGCACAAAAACCCTTTCGCTGTTCTCTGGTACTCTAGGCCAATTTTTGTAGGATTTAAGAATTAATGTGAGTGTTTTACCTCTAGATGAGGAGAGTCTTTCAGACTTTTTTTTTGCATATCTTTCTAAATTCTAATTAGCTCATTTCATATGTTTCCTTACAGTATTGTTTTCTACTTGCATCATGGCAGTTCTTCACTCTTCCATAGTCTGGATTTATGATCTGGTCCTGCAGAGCTTTTTATTCCTTATCTTTGATTCAAGTCAGGGGCACAACTCTGCTTCTCCCTTATTCTGTCTGAAGGACAGACACTTGGCAATGAAGATAAGCCTGTCTAGGACAGGTGTTAGTTTATGCTTTGTGAGAAGGCAAGACTCTGAATCAAGGAAAAAGGGAAAGATATGGAGAAGGGAATTCAAGATATAGGGTCAGGTACTTAAGAATGTGAATGGCCGAATTCCATGTGATTGACAGAAGGATAAGAAAATGGTCAGAGCACCCAAACGCAAATGCTTTGGAAACCTGTCAACTGTTGCTGTTCTGATCCAAGTGTTTTCTTGTTAATCAAACCCAGTGTGTCTTCCTACTTATAGTATAATGATGTAGTAAAGCTTAGATGATAAAAAGGCACCCTTTTTGCTTTCAGGATAAGTACATGGATAGGAGAGCAATTTGCAACAGTAGATTTAAATCCATATTTTCAAGCATTCAAATTTAACTAGTACAAATGGATATATCATCTCTCTTGTAGTGCTTGAATCTTACCCTTACATCTGATGTGCTGAATTTACTTTGATTTGTTTTTGCGTGTCTTGAATTTATCTGACAAATCAAAAGGAAAAGCTGAGAATAATATGGAAAAATTGTGCAGCCCAACTCTATATAGTGGATGTAAAGGGAGCCAGCATTATTTGACATATAGCCAGTGAGAAATACCAACTGCTGGCATTTTCTTAACTGACAGTTGGGTACTTTCAAGGGGAGGTGCAAACTCATTTGCCCTTGCACTTTATTCCCGTGGCTGAATAAGGTCTGGTTTTACTGGACTCATTTGACAAAGAGAAGTCAATTCTCTCCGACTTTGCATGAGAAGTTCTGGTACACAGAAAGGATGCAATGTTTTTTTCTTCTCGGGCCACCTTACTACCAGATTTCAATAAGAACAGAGCACTTCTGGCACTAGGAAGACTATTGCTCTCTACTTTTTTTGCCACCTTTGTTTTATTGCTCTGAGTGGTGATATGTTTAGCTGCTTTGTGACAGAACTGATGGCAACGTGACCACTAGGAACTGGGTTCACTGCTTCTGCTCCAGTGGAAATTTAAGCATCAGTTGAATGGTGCTATAATGGATGTGATTTCTCCATTCAAATATTTGAATGAAGTAAAGCACCAACGGCTACAGCTCAACAGCCAATTAGAGCTGTTCACATGTTTGGGTTTTTTTAAAAAAAGATTGAACCAAGGCAGGTGGATTAATCTTAATAGATTTTCATGGCATTTAGCTTGTGCATTTCTTCTGGAGTTCTGTATGAAAGTCTGGGGCATGTATTTCTCCCTCTCCTTTCCCTCTCCATTTATTCAACAAGTTTTTTTTTCACCATCTATCTGGGACTACTACTTGTTAAAAGTACTATATTGTGTTTGTTAGTAGCTTATTTTACTTATTTTTATTCAAAAGAAATGAGTTTTCACTGACTGAGTACTTTAAACACTGCAAAACCTGCTATCAGCTATATGATGAATTACTTTGTATTTCTGAAGTCTGAAGAATATCAGTTTACTAGGACCGATGTGAAACAGTTCTTGTTTTTGTGTTATTTATTATTTGTTTATGTATCATGAAGTAATGATCTTGTTACAAGGTTATCAGGAGCATAAGTAAATTTAACTAGCAGGATAGTCAGTAATACTTCAGAAATTGTGCTAGTAATCTTTACTTTTTCACCCCTCTGGAAAGAGGTACTATTGCTTCTGCCAAGCTAACTAAGCTTATTTAGCTTTGAATTAAATTCACCCTTTGCTGTCTTCATTGTTCTCCAAAGTTCCTTGAATGATTGCTTTGAACAATGAATATATAGACTGAAGGTTATTAAAAGCCAGTTTATCAGCTGAGGTATTTTTATTCTGTGCAAGACAAGGCAAAGCCCAAGTCTATTTGGCATTTATATTGTGTAATAAGTACTTCTAGAATAGTTGAATTAGACTCTGAGTTTAATTGGGTTTAAATGAGAAATAAGTCCTTCAGCAATAATAAGGAAGAATAAAATAATTTATTATTGCTGTTTTTGTGACAGGTTCTGAAATGAGATATATTTGAAAACAGAAAAATTTTAAATATACCTTATGTGGAATCATGTCATTCCCGCTGGCTTTTATATACTGTTAAATGTTCTGCTAAACATATAATGTTTTATATGCTGACTATGGGATGGAATTTCATGTCCTGATACAGATTGAGGAAAGTTCTCTTGGAATTCCTATTTCTAAACCAGGATTGATAGAGAATTGTAATCTCTCCTAACAGTTTGACATGGTGCATGCCTTGCTTTGGGAAGTAAGCTCCGGAGACACAGGTAGTATATTGACTTGGAGTCCCTTACCGAACCATGGTGTAGCAAGGAAGAGATGCTTATTTAAGGAGGTGATTATTTCCAGGAAAAGAATTTAAATTATTCTTGAGAGGCGAGGAAGAGAACTACTTAGTATGTTCACAATGAGTGGACAAAATGAATAATGTTCTAGGAGAATTGTGTTTTGTACATGTGTTAATGCAATTATTAACATAGTGTCTGTCTGCCTAATAAGATTAAATAAATCTGTCATCTTCGTAAGGCAATTGACTCTTTGTTGCGATGGCTTATGTAATTATTTTACTTTATGCTATTCTTTTATGAATAAGTAATGTAGTTTTGTATAGGTGGAAATAAAACGGATTCTCATCTCAGTAAATTGCTTAATAATAGTCCCATGCATTTGCTTTTGTTTGTTGTCATAAGAGAAAGTAACATCCATTGCTCTGGGTAAAATCAGAATTTTAATTAACCTTGTCAACAAAAATCAATAATTTTATCAAAATTATGGTGATATTTTCCAAAAAGCATGACACTAATGCTTATGTTGGGAAGTGTTATTCTAGTCACTTTAGTACTTCCTCTTGTAATACTGTGTAAACACAAAAGTCAGCAAACTAAATGTTAATAAGCAATAAATATTCTGAGGTATCTTATTGAGCAACATCTAGATGCTCATCTTACGAAAATCATTATTTTTCTTTGTAGCACTTACCTAGCAAATAACATGAAAGTATCAAAAGTGGGAAAAAGTGCCCTTCAAAGCAAGCTTCAGAATCCCAGTGATAAGAACTCATATTCTTCTTTCTATGCACCCCTATAGGATTTTTTTCTGAATTATTAAAACTTTGATTTTCGTTCAGGTTTCACTTTTGACCTTTCTTCTATTCAATTAGTAAGGTAAGATGAAATAAGTTTCTTTAAAACAACCATCAAAGCAAAAAAAATGAGCTGGACAAGAATGAGCAGGTCATTTGTGGGTTTTATGAATGAAGGCCCTTAAGGCAATACTGACTGTGCTCTTTGCTCAGAACAAGGGTGGTCTCTGCTCTCTGCATGGTCCAAGATGAAGATTCTAGATTACTTTGATGATCTTATTTCAGAGATTTTTCGCATGCCAGTAGCAATTATGTCCTGTTTTACATTCTAGTATCTCATTGCAATCATTACTCTGGATGTTACATCAGGGTATCCCTAGTGGGGTAGTAAGTGTGTTCATCAGACACTCAGCTTCTTTCAAATGTAAGGAAATATGCAATTGTTAGTAAAAGAATAATCTGTATTGATCATCACAATATCTATCGCATCTCAAATGCCAGGAATACTAAAGTGTTTTCTAGTTCCCCTACACTAATGTTATTTTACCACATTCCTCTTTATCCATTTGTATTCACTCTCTAGATCTCATGAACAGCCTATTAGGTCATGAGTCTCAGGGAGAAATTATACACAGAGAAATATACTGTACTTTTCTATTTAGTTTTATTCATTTTTAATAAGTAAAATAGATCTCTGAAGACTTCATTGCTTCAATATACATTCTTTTATTTATATTTTAAAGTATAATGAAGTTGCAATGCTGTGTTTTAGCCTCAGTATAGGTTGTTATAGGAATTGAGCCCATCATTATGGCTTCATGGAAAAATCAAGCTTGGAAAGAAGGGTAGATTCACAAGGAACAAAACTCTTCATCCTTAAAATCTGTTATCTTGGATAATGATTGGACGTAACATGAGGGAAAGACATATGCAAGTAGAAAAGTATATTGATTTTTGTGTTAACTGTGATGAAGCTGGAAGATTCTCTCAACATGTAATTTGCTAGCAAATTGATCAAAACAAATCCTCTTTACCTGTTTATGTAATTAACCCTTATATTCATCATACACATAATACATTCATATGTAATTCCTAATGCTTTAACAAAACCAGCAAACCAAGAGCTATTGCCAGGTGGAGGGGGAAGGGGGAGGGGGGGGGAACCAACAAAAAAACAAAACCAAAACCAAAACATATGATTACACATAAGGTACTGTGCGAAGCACTTTAAAAGTAGATACAATTGTGAGAGATGTTTTCTACAGGTAGGAAACAAAAGTCTGATTACTCCAGAAAGATTTGGGACCTGGAGATTCATACTAAAGAGCAACTTTAATGTCTGACATTGCTACAGTACTTGATATGCGGGTAAACAGAAATCTAGAGTTAAAACTGTGGTGAACAACTGTGAGTTTCATCTGCTTAGAATTTCCTCCCTGATGTCTGTGCATAGAAATTAATTTGGGAAATTATAGTTTCTCCTTCTCAAGTTCATGCTTAAATGAGAGGAATAAAATCTCAGGTGTATATGAAGTTGTGCTGACCCTGTAGCTGGAGTTAAATCCTCACCCTCTCAGCTTTGTTTTCTGACTCCTTTGCTCCAATAGAATGTCAACTTTATGAGGGAAGATATGGGGCTGAAAATTTAGGTAGCAGGAGCCAAAGAGAACTGCAGAATTCAAGTTTTCTTCAGATGGAGAACTATACTGGAAACAAGTAAGGATATTCTAATAATTTAATTATCTCTAATTTTAACAAATTAACACAGACTTGTGTAAATGGTCTTATTCAGCACTCCTAGCTAACACCTGGATCCTCTTGGTTTGAACTGAAGAAAACATGAAGAATAGGTGGGGTAGGAGGAATTGTCATGGTTTAACCGGCAACCTGCTAAAACACCACGAAATACGCTCACTTGACTCCTCCTCACTCCCCACTAGGATGGGGAAGAGAGTCAGGAGAGTTAAAAATAAATAACTTCTCAGTTGAGATAAAGTACTATTTAATAACTAAAACCACGTAAACTTAAATAATAAGAATAATGCCAATTAATTGTAACAAGAATAGGAACAATGGTAAAAAAGCAATCAATGTTATACTCAGCTCAAAAACAGCAGTCACTGGCTGTACACCAACAAAAACACGATGGGAGGAGTAAGCCTCAGGAACCAATAGGGGCTGCCATCACAAAAGGAAGAATTGAAGAAGGAAGGGGTGTTGAAGGGATCATCCCCTGCAAGCTCCATGATCTATACTGAGTGTGACATTTACGGGATAGAATACATCTTTACTGGTCAGCTTGGATCATACCTGCATCATTTGTCCTGGGTCATCTATTCTAGAGAGTCACAGGCTCTTGCTCCCCCAACTTTCTCTTGTGCAGAGAGAAGAAAAAAAAATCTAAAAGAAACCGTTACCACAGGTGCAGGCAGAAGGTTGAAAAACAAAAATATCTGCCAGCAAGAGTGCAAAAATAAAAGCACTTACCAGCTTCATAAGGAAAACAATTCCATCCTGTCTAAAGCTCCAAAATCAGCTTGTGTTCATTAAAGCTCAAACACTGCTTTCTCAAAAATCCAACTCTGGCTGAAGCACCAGAAGGCATTCTACAATTCAATCCTAGCAAGACCAGGACAAAGGGTCAATCATCTGCTTGGCATGCTGGTGGCTGCAGACCATTTCCTGATTTAGGGTCTCCTGTCATCTCTCTTAAGAGCCTAGCTATACTGGAGCCCATAAATGATAAATGTGTTTTCTACTTTTCAATTATGACTAATTACAAACTTTAATTTTTCCTGAGTTTTAAGTTCATGTGGCAAATACTTTAGGAGCTACACTACATTCGTTAATGAGAGTGATAGGATGGGAATGGAAAGCTATACACTTTGCATTGCCCCCTTTTATTATATGAGGAGAAGAGACAGCAACATAGTCTCTTCTAAAGACAGAAAGCAGCTCAGAGCTGTTGAGGAGATGCTGCTTTTTCATTACAACTATAATATACATACATGTTCAAGTATGCTTCAAGAGGCTTTTCAGTGTCTCTTACTCAATGGCACAGTGATCTTCAGAATTCCATAAATCATTTTAAAGACGGTTTTATTGGACTGCCTTTTTAGTTAATCATTTACAAGCTGGCATCAAAACCACTAACTTGTATATATGTATCTGTGTATTTTATTCCATAGGAGCTCTTCAATCATCTATGATTTAAGCATTTTTGTCTTTTATTGGAGCCTTAATAAGGATAATGCTGTTTGAAAAGGGCTAGGCTTCTGTTATACTTCTGCATGTATTATTTAGTAAGAGTGTTCTCAATGTCTTTTAGAAGAGAGCGAACATACAAAGTATTCTGCAATCATCAAGCAAGCTTGTCAAGAAGGATCAGACCACAGTCCTTTCTTGTGTTGTCTGAGAGCTGCTAGATCTATGATGGTTGCCTTTTCTCTTTCTTAGTCTTGTCCTATCAGGTATCACATTGCAGCTGTGCATGCCAAATATTACTGACTCCATCAATTCAACCAGAGCGATTAATAGTTATTGGTAGCAACTAACTTAAAATGCTGTAAAGTGGGGGTTTTGTTCTGTAGATAAACGCACAGCTACTTGCTGCCTTCAGATTCAAGAGGACCTCAAGCCGCACAGAGTCAGACTAGACTCTCAGTGTTCTGATGCTGTGGATTTTTAAATTACAGGGATTTTACTTTACTCTTATCTTTGCATTGCAATCATTTGTTCCAAATACACAGCACTTATGTTAAGGAGCTTTTGTGGGTGGAGGTTTGTTAAAGACTGAAAAGTCTCCTTGAAAGTCAGGGGGTTTGTCTCCTGCAATTCTGTATTGGTATGTAGTCGCCTTCTTTTGGGGAGGGAATCTTTCATTTCAAAAAAATCACTGGCAAACTAATGAAAGTAAG
>NW_010161726.1:0-324 GCF_000695765.1 Mesitornis unicolor | reverse complement strand
AAATTCTGCTTTTCCACTTCTGTGCTCACAAGAATGCTATCCTACTGAGTTACCAGTTGATATTTCACTGCTTGCATGTGTGCCACAGATTTTACTGCAAGGAACTGGGACCTTGTGTGAATGCGGATCTGTTAAAGTAACAGATAGAGTTGAAAATGCTTTCTGGCTTCGGATCTCTAAGAATGTAATCTGTTTATTGAGGAGGATTGTTCTCATAATATAATGTTTGATTTATTTTCATTAAACCCTATCTAAATCATGGAAAGAGAAGAAATTTTCTCATAATGTATTTTGATAGGGGAAGCCATGCAGTGAAAGTTAATA
>NW_010161725.1:41349-93699 GCF_000695765.1 Mesitornis unicolor | reverse complement strand
CCTGCCCCGCCGCGCAGCGGGGCCCCGGGAGTCTCGGAGAGGGGGAACGAACCCTGCTGGTGTTGGAAGTAGCCCTCTCCAGCACAGCGCCGTTATTGTCTCTGGGCAAACCCAGCGGCGGCCGATCGTCGTTACCTCGGGATTTTCCCATTCCTCTGGGACTTCTTGTGCCAGAAGCAACAGCTTTCAAAAAAAACCCAAACCCAACAAACCTCAGCTGAAACGCTGTGCCTCCTTCTTTTCTTGCCTCCCTTCAGTTTCTGGTCATCAGGGGTTTCTCTTTGTTTCCTAAATTTAAACAAACCGCTAGTGAGAGCCCCAGACCTTTGGCTTTGTCAGCCCACGTGTGAGTGGTGCAAAACAAGCATTACCAGCAAGTTCTGTTTTGTAAACTGTACAAAACAGTATCTTAAATATAATCATTACACTAGAAAACATCAGTTTTTGTAAGTGTACTTAATAGAAACATAATGAAATTATAAATGACAGAAGCATTAAAATCAATATAAACTTAAGTATAAACGTTTTTATAGTATCAGCTTTTATAATTCGAATATCCCTCCTGTGGAACATGATGCAATGGGGGAAATCCTGTGGTTCTTAATTTGTTGTTCCTCTGGAGAAAGGCAAACAAGAACATTTAACACTGGAGAAAATCTTGGCTGTATTTTAACTTCAGCTGTTGCAGAAGAGCAGTGCTACTTAATACCATTTAGAATTGCATCATACCTTGTTTACAGTTTTATGTTCAATAAGTTCTTTTATAATTCAGGACAGGAAATTTTCAGAGTTTGAACTAATCATCCTGTGAAGACATGAATATAGCCTTTCTTCTGGTGCTTTACCTACCACAAACTTCTTGTTCAGAAGAAGCCAGAACTCTGAAGCATCACTAAGTGTTTTTGAAAGATATGCTGATGGCTCCTGCAGAGAGGAAGAGAAGCTGAAAACAGGACACATTTCTTTTTTCCCAGAAATTCTGAGTTTGTCTGAATCTGTAGTGGCAGAATAGATGAGACAGCAAGGAGAATCCAGTACTGGAACTGGGAACATTGAACCAATAGTAGAGAAACTGCAAGTGTACACAACCCCTTCAGTAACTCATCTCACAGGAAAAAAAAAGACCCAGGGTGGCAGGATTTGGGGTCAGACACCCAAATGATTATCTTGACAAGGAACATCCATGTGTGATCACATATTAGCAATATCCAACATTTTCACATTTTATTCTATTTTGCCTATCTTTTAGCTCTGTTTCAAGACAAACTTGCTGTAATCTAGAACAACAGTCTCCAAAATATGTTCACAAATCTCAAAATATCTATCAGCAATTTTCTCTTCATATCCAACTAAGCCCCATTGTAAAGAACTAAGAATACTATGTTCACAGAATATTATTTTTCTATGTAAGCAGCTGTTGTAGTTGCCATAGAGATGTTATTCAATCTCAAATTGAAAGGTGGTCTACAATGACCATGCATCATATTCGCTGTTAAGATTAAAATCTTTAAGAACCCCTGTGAATACAGTAACATTCTTCAAAACAAATACATTTCTATTCAGTAGGCTCATGAATTACTTTTTACCAAAAAAATGATATTTCAGTGAATGCTAACCATCAACCTCCTACAGAGAGACGTAATGGCAGATAGATAGATTGTATATGGTTTTGAACACTTTATGTGACAGCGTATCCTCGGTCTGTCTTTGAAAGAACTGTTCTCCTCAGAAGCAGCAACATTTAACCCATAATTGTAAACATCTTTCTAAAGCATTTCAGTTAAGTCTTCCTCTGTGCCCCTTGCCATTCTTGACTCCAGCTCCCTGTCAAGTGCTGTGCTCTAGAATATGGTACAGGTGGGAAAGATGGAAAATTTTAAATGACCTGTGATCTGTATTATCAAAGTGTCACATTTAATCTCTGTCAAATGCTGAAAGCACACTATAAGTTGTGAAATTGCAGAATTGTTGTACAAATAGTATTTCTTAGGAGCTGAAGCATATCAAAACAACTGTAAAAATGGTGTGAGCAACAGGAATATCATTTAATCTAGGGCAGCTTGTAAGGAGGTAACTGGTCTGTAAACTCAGAGGAACCTCATGGAAAGCAGAGGCTGCTCCTTGCTGCATTTCCACTGAAAAGCTGCATAAACCAACTTAGAAAAACAGGTAGAAGTGGAATCCTATCCTGAGTAAAGTAAGAACGTGCAGAGTAAGAAGAAGACATCTTGAGTGTGAATTAGAATTGCATTATCAATTTATTCAGAACTTTAAATTTTTTTTTTCCAAAATAAACTTAGATGGTATTGTTTTTTAAAAATATCTATCATTGAGAATAGATTTAGTGTGATGCATTTTTGTCACTGAAAGGAATAGGTCCTCTTAGGGATGCCCATAACTCAAAATCATTTAGGGAAATTCTAAGAGCTGGGAAGTATTTCCTGCCAAAGGGAAAAGTAATATTAAAGCTGGATGACATTTTATATCAGATTATGAGGAGATGTCACCACTGGGAGGCTTCAAGCAATTCTCACAGAGGTGATTCACCCTGTAAGAGACATAGTGCAAGAAAGCTAAGTAACTTTTTCTCATTCCTCTAGAAAACAAGGCAACTGCTGAATGCTCCACGCTGAACCATTTTATATGTATGAAAGGCTTGCTACTTCTTTTGAGAAAGTCTTCTTTTACTTGACTGCTGTACTTTTTGTGATAATTAAGGCTCAGTGATTTTTTTATTATTGTATATTTAAAAAATAAACTGACTCTAAGCACCACAGGGCATCTGAGGTATGAATACAGCTTTTTTTTTTTGTGGTCTATGTAAAATATGAAATTATTGTCCTAATGCTCCAAATGTTGATTTGCCTTCTTAGTGATCCCATTAGGCCAATACTGCAAGGAACAAGAATAAATTCTTCCAAGGTACACTACACAAGTCTCCCTCTATGGGAATAAACCCAAGTGTTTCCAATACTCCTTTTCAACTGGCTTCTCCAGTAACCTATTCGATGTTAGCCTTGGTGTGAAATGTTTCAGTAAAAAAAGACTTCAGAAATAGGGAGACCAGATGTAAAAACAGAGACCACAGGCAGAATTAACTCAATTTCCCCTCCATTAAGTACCAATTTTTATTATAATGGGAAATGTTTCTCAGTGATTACCTCAACATGTCTCCTTTCCCAAGGCAGTTGGTCCAAACTCTCTAAACTCATATTCTCTTGATTTTAACTGAATATGGGCAACCTTCTGTTGTTGCTTTGCACTCTACCTGTTCCAAGGTAACAGCCTCGTCACCATGTAGATGTGAAGAAAAATCTTGCAAGTTGTTTGCTTTTTTTTCCTCCCCTGAAGATTTCTGCCCATTTCTATGGTCTTCAAAATTAATGTCCAATAACAGAGTTTTAATGAAACACAGCTAAAAATCAAACCACTTCCTTTCATGCATGGAAAAAGTATAGTGAAGAATGTCTGTCTGATAACTGAAGTATGATCTTCCATACCTGAATCCATGGCCCTGTCCCTAATCAAATTTTCCTGGTATTTTCTCAAAGTATTGCTTCAGAAGACTTTGTAAGAGCTTTTCCCACTGGCATGCAGTTCTTTGTCACGTGTTTGGTTTGGGGTTTTGTTTTTGGTTTTTGTTGTTTGTTAGGGTTATTTTTCCCCCAGTAAAGAAGTTTTCCAAAGTTGTTTCTGGATCATGTATAGTTTTTAAGATGTTTGAAACTTTATTGATTTCCTTACTCAATTTAAAATTCACAGCTGTATGCATGTCTTGAGTTTCAGTTCCTCTAAGAGAATCTGACATTTTTTTACCAGATATCTTATATGCCTGTACAATTTCTAGCTTTGCTGTTACTGCCTCTGGGGAAACAATCCCAGATTTAGTAGTTCTCCATCTGCCTCCCTTGTAAAAACAAAGCAACTACTTAGCCACCCTGCTACTTGCTAACCAATCTATCTTTCTTTTTTAAGCAGGGCAATGATTTATTTTGTTGTTCTTTTTTTTAACCTTTCATCTATATTTGATGGAGTCCTTGTTACTTGAGATTATTTTTGCAATTTGCTATTAACTCTTTACTGCTGTTTTATTTTTCTCCACAGATTCCTAATTTCCTCCTTTTAAAGTGTGATTAAGTGTCCCACTTGTCTTTTTAACTGCTCTAAGATACCCTTTTTTAAAACTTGTATCTGCTAGCTATAGCTAGAATGCTCAGTATCTGATGAATTTAGCCTGGCGAGGGTGCCTCCAAATTAGCTGCATTATTCAAAATTATTTTATAAATTGTTTACATGAATATACTTTATGAACTATCTATCTGCCAACCACTCAATCTTACATAACTGTGCTATTTGTACTCTGTGGCAGGTCAGTTAATTCCCATGATTGCGTTTCTGTTTGCTGATTGCATGTTGAGTAAAATTAGTGTTTAGAGTGTAAGCTGTTTGGCACAAGGAATTCTTTTATCTGTCTATGTCATGCTCAAAAAACCACATCTATGAGCTGTGTTTAGGGTTGTATGTGAACATTCAATAGAAATAATAAATAACAAACAGAATAACTGGATACTCATATGGATGCTTTTTCACAAATCTGTTGTCAATTATATACTAATAATTATTTTCAAAATACTTGTGAACAAATGTTTAAGTTTTATACTAAGTTAAAACAATATTAGAAGTTGCAAATCAGCAATATATATTTTGTTTTAATGAAATATTTGCAGCTGTATTTGATTATGTTTCCAGCTATATTAAATGTTTTTATCTTTTTCCAGGACGTTCTTCCTTTGAGAAACTGAAGCAGAAAAAAGTGATCTAAAGATAAACATGACATTTTTCCAAGCACTTGAAAAAGCAGCTAAACCCTTCCTTTCAGTCACAATCTGTTCTAAGAATGAGAGCTCACTGGTACATATTAAGACTATTCAATGTTATCCTTTCCCCTGAGAGTATCAGCCGCACAGATAACATGGAGGCCTATTCCTCTGTGTAACTGATTTACCATGAATGCTGGAAACACTAGAGATTTTGTAATTTAGAGGATAAATAATTCCAACAACAGACAGGGAAAATCTTTGCAAAAGAGAGTGAGATTTTTAAAATTCTAATTTAGCTCAAGCAGCAAGATAATTCCAAGACAGAGAAGAATAAGTGAGTGAAGACAGTACATTAGTAATATAGGACTTAAGAAATTTAAAACTGGCAGAGGGAACATCTGAAAACCTCCTGGTAAAGTACCCAGGTAGGCTAGCCAGATGGCATACTATCTGTTTTCACTACTTCATTTAATATAGAAATAAACTGTTCTTCAGCTGACAAACAAAACCAATTAGAGTATTTCTTTCCCTCAGTGTTCCTAAACCAGTGTCCATTAAAAATCACCAGATAAGAACTATGCAGTTTCTCTTCTAAAGTACAGGTGAAAGATCAGACTCACCTCCTGAGTTCCCATCTGTTTTTAAAAATAATATTACCTGCGCAGCACAGGAGATGAGGAACTGTGTGAAGGGTAGTATAAGGAATTTGAGCTAATGCATTTGTTCTTTCATGTCACTGAGTCAAAACCAAGGATGTTGTATCATATATGCTTATATATTGTGTTATTTTCTATTATTACAAAAATACTGCAACAAACTATGATGCCAAGAAAATCTGAATTGAAAAGATCATTCTTCAGCTAAGGAGTCTGCCACTTCAGGGACAGACAACGAGCCAAGCATATACACAGCATAACTTTGCCACCTTTCCCCTGATAGAAAACTATGAAATACAAAATCCAATGCAAATGCCAGTGGTTTAGATCACACAGGAAACCTGTCATCTTCTATCTTGGGCTGTGGATTGAAAAAGGTACCAAGGATAAGAGTAATCTTTAATTCTTTACACAGACAAAGCTTACCTTGGAAAAGTTAGTAAAATAAGAAAGGTGAAGGTGGTAAAGTAAAATAAGAAGAGTGATGGTGAAGAACAGACTCTTTTCTTTACAACAGCCTCAGGACCTTCTCTGAATAATAAGAATAAAAGAAAGCATTAGGAAAATGCATTGCAATCCTTGATTCCAAGTACTTAAATTAATGCTATTTTGTATGAAATCTCAATGCATCAACCGGAATTGTAAAATAAATAATAGTCCTTCTATAATTAATCCCCATGGAGAATTACTATAATGACAACAAAAGCAGGATTTGGCTTCACTGCAGCTCTGTCTGTATCTTAAACAAGACTATCAGTGCAAATTTGGCAACACAGGTGATGCTACTTAGCTACTTAACTAAATTGGTATAGCATGCCATAAAATTCTATGTTTGGGTGTAGACACATCCATTAGATGCTTTATGCTGGTCTTGCAGCATATTCCAGTAGAGGAAAGCTATGCAAATACGTTAGCATACCAGGATAAATATCTGTGTGTGTGTGTGTGTATATGTATGTGTGTATGTGTGTATGTGTGTGTGCGTATGTGTATGTACACACACACATACACACGCACACACATAAATACATCAGCTCTACTGATACAAAGATCCACACTAAAAGGTTGTAGTAGCATTACCTGTGTTATTGGACACTGTGTGCCATACTATTCTTTCTGAAAATCTGTAACTATTTGACTACTGGTTTGTTGTTTTGGTTTTTTCCCCATCCAGCAAACAGAATGCATATCAAGACTTCTCTCTCATATGGAAAATTTTCCTTTTCCATACTAAAACTTTTTTTTCCTTTTTCTTTTTCTGTCAGAACATAACTGCTTCAGAAAAACAAAAGACAAAACCCAAACCTAACTTAAATACCTACATCCATACAAAGTCTGAGCGAAGACCAGCTCTAAGAATATTTAAAGGACAAGCTGCAGCTGTGCTTATTTAATTTCAGCAGAAATGTGAGAAATTGCATCAATAGGGTGGATGTCCCTTAGACACACTATATGAGTTCATATCAGTCATATGAATCAGTCTACAAGGCACAATAATTGGACACCTGAACAAGCATGCATGTGCTGTAAGAATAGCACAGAAAGAGAAACAAAAGGTGACCAAGTTTTAGATCATTCTGATTCCCTGCTTTCATAGAATTATTTTTTTACGCCTGCATACATATATTCATTTGAGTTCCAGAAAGTTACTTCTGCATAACCAGTAAGAGGGATGGATATATTTTGTGGACACACCATTTTAAAAATACACGGGGATTTCATGCGTAGTGTTGGGTCTGGATTATACTATTGGCTAAAGAGTAATACTGCAATTATCAAATTTTAATTAGCACATAATGCAGTAAAATAACTTTGGGAAATTTAAGATGGGTGCCTCATTTTAAAGATTCATTTTAATATGCAGCCTTGTAATTACATTGTATATTTTTAAAATCAACACAATGTGTAAATAAATAGCTGCTTATTAAACATGCAACTCCCTTAGCCTTACAAAATTATACCCCTACAATTATTGTATTTGCCACTAAGCCTCACAACTATTTTTAAATAATTAATCTTTCCTTAAATTGTGTTTATGGATCCTATACATTAAGACTTCTGTTTTTCTCAGGTTTTATAACTCAGTTATAAAAAAAAAAAGTTTATTTTTTTCCCCAGATCATTTTCATTCATCACTTACCCGCCCATTCTGTAGAAAAAAAGACAGCAATAGCTACAGCTTAATTATATACTAAACAGATCAAAAGCTTCCTCGATATGATTACACAGTTCCAGAAAAGAACAGTCACCAAAATAGTATCCACCAAACCAAATTACATCTGATGTAACCACAGAGAAGCAAATCAAACCTCACGTGCAAGGTAAAATCTGTGCTGCTGTGAGATCTGCCTTCTCTCTAAGAGGAGGCCTAGCGCATACAAAAAAGGAGTAGATTCAGCACAGTCAGAAGAAAAAGCAGAATAGAAAGCTCCTGGCAGCAAATTGCTTAGACTACAGTTGCAAAAAAAGCCGTGCCAGTCGTGTACTGGTGGATTTCTTACCACAGCGAGCTCCTCGGTTAGCAGCGTGGTTGGAGCAGGGGAAAGGTGGTGTCTGTGAAACACTTCCCATCACTGTGCCAGGCATGGAGCTGAGCCACCCTTGCGGTGAGAGATCTCTGCACGGCAGACAGGCCTAAGGTGCTGGTTTGTAACATGTACCAGGCGCCCTGCTTCCTCAGAACTAGTAAAAATGGATGTAAAACTAGTAAAAATGTAGAACTAGTAAAAATGGTGTTTCTATTTCACGAAGCCTCTGTTGGCTGAGAACACATCTCTCTCCTGGGTGCTGTGAGTGCCAGCAACAGGCTGTGAGGAAATACAGCAGTGGTCCCAGGGATAACAATAAGGCACAGGGGTCATTGGGGGCTTTTCACGGTCTATTATAGGTTTTGGAGAATGTGCGGATTTCGGTACCAGATTTACTACCTGTGCCAGAAAGAGGAAACAAATTCCCCCCCGAGCTCCTACCATGTCCATTTGATGGAAACTCCAGGGGAACACTAATGAATATTCTGCTTTCCACATGGATAAGAGAATGCTTCAGTGTGCAGATACACATTTATCTACAAAACAACAAATGCAGTTTATATATTAGGGAGGTTTTATCAAAGTTGGTCCACCCTGTAATTATGCTAAGGAAATGAACTGAATGGAATTTGAATGACTTAAGGTAAATGAGCTATTAACCTACAGGATATTTTACCAAATGATTCATGTGCACCAGCTCTTTTCCTCTTCACTCTCACTTCATTGTAAAGGTTAAAAGAATTACCAAGTTGATCAGGACATGAGCAATTGTGACTGCAGCAGTGTTGCGCAGAAATGAAAAACAACCTTCCTTACACTAAACAATCCAAATATATTAAAATATAGGAATGAAAAACTTTTTTTTCATTTCCATTTGCACAACATGGACAAATAGGAAAGAATCAAGTAAGATATTGGATAGTCTCATTTTCTTGTATCAAGAAATCCCTATTGGAAACAACCATAGAAATGAATGAATTAATTCTGGGATCACGCTGAGAGGAAGATAAAGTGATGCTCTGCTCAGATCTACACCTACACAAAGTCCCTATCTTGCACAATTTTTAGCTCATTAGGGACAAGTTTTCATATTTCTTTTCCCAGTAGGCACAGGAAATGAGCTCTTTTGAAAATATGTGACAGTCTGGCAACTGCATGGCACAGACAGGCTGTTGTGTCTCAGCAAAGGAAACGATATATGACATGACTGTCTCTACTGTCAGCCATCGTCCCACAGAACTGCACGACATCCACCGATTCCCTTTGGAGCTTAAAATCATCATGACCACAAACATAGTGGGGAGACAGGCTCTCCCAAAGAGCCTGCATTCGTTCTTTCTTCACAGTAGCAGGAAGAATATTAAATGGGCAAAAAAAAAGTTCATTTTCTCCAGAGACCTTTGCAGCTGCATCTTGGTCCCTGCCTGCCTGCAGCCCTCGCTGTGCAGGCTGTCATCGGCCCCTCTGGCCAAAGGTCAGAGTTGTACTTCACTCTCAGCTCATTAAAACAAGTTTCTGTGTGAACCTTGCACCAGGTGGTCCCTTCTGGTTGAATAATATAGGATTAACAAAAATTTAACAAAAAAAAATCCCCCTCTCCTACAGAATTTTGCTATGACAAAAAAGATTTTTATAATATTGCTTGTCTCTGTGTATTTCTATGAGTAGAACTGGTGTCAACTAGGGTATCAACTCCTCTCTCCTCTTGAACTTAGGTTGTGATTTGGGAGAGGGTTGTAGTGTATACCTCACTTTTAGGATTAAGAACATGTATTTCCTGGTGTTTCTACCCCAAATAGAGAAATCACATCTGAAAGCTAAGTATACAGTATTTTGCTGTTTCATGTTGTAAACTACAAAGCTGTTTGAAGCCAATCATTAAGATTAGGACCTAGAAATAATATAAAGCAGAATGAGAGAACTTGCTTACAACTCTCTACAGAGAAGAGAGCGAGGAATCTGCAGAACTGCCTGGGAAGACACAGCCAGTCCTGGCTGTCCAGCTCTGAGCTTCTCTGGCACGGACAGTGTGCATAACGAGCGTGTGTGTAGCCTAAATGGAGCATGTTGTATAGAATATTCTCTACAAAAATGAATTTATAGCCCAGAAGATTGCTTCCTGTTCCTGTATGAGCTTGTCTCAGTCACCCTGGGGCTTCCCACTTGCCCTCCTCAGGGCTACATCAGGTAGGATCCAAGTAGGGCCCTTCACCACAGCCCAGTGCTGGGCTCCAGCACCAGGCTCTTTCTGGGTCACAGCCCTTGCTCCTGGCAGTCCGCTTCCCTTGGCTGCCAGTCAGTCCCCTCATCCTGCCATCGGTTCAGCTGGCTGGAGGGCACGGAGAGAGGCCCGGTCAAGCACCTACAATAAAGGAAGGCAGAGAGCAAGCCAAGGAGATGCGGCAGTGCTGTCTTTGGCCATGCACTCAAGCCCTTTGGCATGTGACACCCTCCCTGTGCTGCACACCAGGCTGCTGCATCTCTGTGTCTGGCGTAACACATGGCCTGACAGCAGATTAGCAAACCCAGTGGGACTAATGCTGTGCTCACTCTTCCTCCTGCTTTTGTTACCTGCTGTAGCAGGTCAGGGACAGAGGAGCTCTCTAATGTCTACTTGTGATTAAGCTAAGCAGTTCAATGCATTAAGATAGTTTTCAAAAAGAAAATATTTTTCTTTCACTGCTACTTTTGGTCCTTGGCATGAAACCAATTAAACTCTAGCTGCTCCTGAAGTAGCTTCAAACGAAGCTGCTCAACCACCTAGAGTCACAAGAAGGGAGAGGATTTTTCACACCCAGTCTTTTTATCTCATTCAATTAAATACTTTTACCCTTAAATACCTTTTAAAATGTTTTTGAACTTAAAGTCCTTGAATTATCCCCTTGGAAAGATTTTAATCTTTTCTTCAGCCATTTAATCCTCTAATTCAAGTTATCAGTTATATAAATTGTATCAAAGTTCTTTAGCAGAATTATTGACCTCATTTTTAGTTACATGATAAATATTCTGTAAAAATTAAAAGTATTAACTTAAATGCAATTAAAATTATAGGAACCACAAAAAGATACAGGAGGAATAATCCCATTCCTCTGGACTTTCAAAAAGCCTTTAACAAGTCCTGCACAAGAAGCTATTAAAGAAACCAATCAGTTGTGAGTTAAGCTATCAGGGATTTGAAACATGGTGCTAGGATATAAAGCATACAAACATACGGTCAATATTCTGTATGGCAATAGTTTAACAGTGAAACAGTCCCAAAGCCTTATTCTAACACTGTGTAGTACTGCTAGCTATCACTCACTCACCTGAGACAAAAGTGAGAGGAAACTAAAGAACTTGAGTTAGTTAAAAGACAACACAATGACAGCTGAAAGTCGTTGTTGACAAGAACATGGTAATGGACATTAGAGGAAATCTTGTGAATTATTCATACAAGTTTGTGTACCAATTGTGGAAGAAAGACCAGAGCACCACTGTAGACAGCTCAATCTCCCTGATCAACTCCCTGATCAGTGGCTGTCAAAAAGCAAACATACAGATTGTTCCAAAGCATCAGAAAAAGCAAAAAAGTAGTATGGAAAATACAATGTCATTTTGAAAATTAGTGGTATGGTACCATCAACTGGGATACTGTGTTTGATGGTCCCAGAGTACAGCATAGAATCACAGAGGACAGAGCAAGAGAGAAAGGAGAGGGAATAAAAATGATTATAGACTGTGAAGGCTTTCCTTTTGAAGTGAAACGCTGGAGAAGTGTTTACAGAAAGGATGAATAGAAAAGCACTTAGCTCTGGACATTGGCAATAATGAATATTATATGGAAGAGAAAATGAGCACTTCTTACCCTGTCTCGTACCAGGAGAGACATTCAATGAAAATGAAAACACCACATTTAAAACAGATTATAGCTTCTTTCTTTTAATGTTGTAGACAATTCCATAATAATAGTCTGCAAGATTTGTGGCATCTTCTTCTGAAACACTGACTGATAAGGAACTAAATATTTCGCATGTAATTCAGAATAATCATGTGGAGTAGAACACTTATTAAGGAAATAAAAGAGGCCTTCTGGAGATATGAGGTTCCCCGCCCTCCCCCTTTAATTTCTTTTTATAAAAAGAGATTATAATGTTCTTCACAGAAAAAGGAGAGACTGGAGTTATTAGGAACAAGGAAGAAGACGGAGTTAAAGCCAACGCTAGGGTTAAAGTGCAAATTAAACCTGTCATTCAAAATGAGAATTTCACAGACTGATGACAACTGCCATGCACGTAACCTTGAAACTCCCTCTCACTTGACTGCAGTAAGAAAATATACCAAGAGAGAGAAAACAATTGGTCTTCATGCTATATTTTCTTTATATAATACAGTGAAACTGCAATTATGGAAATAAACCCTTCCTATAAATATTGTGAAACAAAGAAAGTTTTTGATTACATATTCACCCTAAATGAGGTAGACCTTGAGCCTTGGGCACGAACCCTGTGCACTAGACCCACTCATTGCTGCTTCCCACACTGGTAATCACGGTCATGCAGACCACAGGATGCGCCACCCATCTCCCCTGGCAGACTGAGGCAGAGCCTCCTCTTGATGTGCATACTGTTCTAGTTTAGTTTCAGCTTCAATTACTCCCAGAAAAGAAAGCATAATTGCATGTATACGAAACACCAGAATGCGACACCAAGATACACAACTAACAATGCTGGTATCAGTAATCGCACCTTTTGAAGTGCCTGACATGAGAGCTATTCAGATAGTATGGTGATAAAGCTCATTACACAGAGTATAAATAGCTGAAATTTATTCAAATTAACTATATTAATTCACACATATAACTAATCTTAAGCTCTTATATAAAAAGAGAACAAAAGTAGAAGACTCTATTCAAGTGTGTGTTTATATATGTGTGGAAAACTGAAATACACTTCTCCAATATGTCTGCACCTCTGTAAACAGAGCGCTAAAAATGAAATGGGACAAAAGAATTACTTTGCAAAAATAAACAAACCGACTAGGGATGAATTCAGCTTGAGTTTCCACAAGGAGCACAGAGGCTGTGTCCTTCCTGGCCATGGGCATAGCAATGAACCCATCCTCAGAGTTTCTCCTCACAGCCATAATTGCAAAAATGCACTCAGCAACAGTGGAGGAAATGATAGGCTGTGAAGCACTTGTGGAGGACATCTCAAAGAATTCCTGTTTCAAACAGATACAGTGATCAAAACAGGCTGATGCACCGTCTCTCTTTTCCAAAGGTATAACAAGGGTTTTTTTACTGTGCAGAGAAGAGAGGACAGGAAGGCATAGAGCTGCAAAAGGCCTTTTTTTATCCAAATGTGTATTTTCAGTTTCTCATTGCAATCACTGATCAAGTAAATCACTCAGCTTCAATTTTTTCTTGAGCACTTTTGTGTTCCACCTCTGGTGACTCATAACAAAGTGTGTAGTACAAGGAGAAAGAACAAGAGCCTATGGACCAGACATCCAGCCTCAAGGCCTGAACAAAGGAAGCATATTCATTAAAAATGTGTGTTCCATTCCAGGTTGTCATCACTTAAGTATTCCTTCTTCACAGGAAGCCACAAAGGCTGTCTGCACCCCTAGCATAATATGATCCAATATATCAACTTTTCAATTGGCGATTTCAATCCTCAAATTAACACAACTTTCTGTGCACCATGAAAATCCCCTGAGACTGCAGTCTGTTAGCACAGGTTAGCAGACAGAGGAGACCCAGAGGAGGCCACATGAAACCGTATCAATTACTTAAGCCTGCTTCTCAAGATGTATACATACATACATACACACATACATACACACACACCACATTTGGGGCATGACATGACATTTTTAAAAGGGAACAGAAAGAGGTGACCACCTCTTTCTTTTTGAGGGACACATGGACAACAGGAAAGGGAGGACAATTTGAGACAGATCTTTTGTGCAGTTCCTTGAACAAGGATGTTTAACAAGCCCAGCAGTAAGGGGTCATGGTAAGTGACGGAGGATGGCATTATCGGTAAGACTGAAACAGCAAAATAAAAGGCTGCTGTCAGACACCTAACTTGGACCAGTCCTGCGTTGTTGCGATCTTTCTCCCTTCAGTGCCACTGGCCCACATTGTTTTTCTGTGGGAATTTTTAAGTTACTTGATTATATGACCACTTCTCCTCATAACCAGATTAAAAACTGGGACACTTCTGAAGTCCACATGAAACATCCAACTGACTGAGAACATGAAGAAAATGGAGGAGGAAAGTATTTGCAAAAGCTAACCTTGGTGTAATGAAGCTGTTCCCTCTGGACTCTCTTTACAGCCGGGAGAGGCTCTTTCACTTCACTTCACTGTATGCCACAGATGTTTTCTTTGCTTATAACCCATAAAGCAGCCGTGGCAGGTCAGATTCACAGGTCTCAAGCGAGCCATTGTGAAAACCCTCTGTGCGTATAAGCAGCTGACCAGCCCTACTCTTACCTTACTTGAAATGTTACTGGAACAACGATCCCCAAAACGAACTCAACACGTGCCCAGCTCTGAACTTGCATGGTGAGGGATGACAGGGACGTAACAGATGCATCTTCCTCTGAATAGCCATGTCCAGGTAAAGGGGATGGATAAACTGGCTGACCAGCAGATGCCTCTCTCAGGAGCTTCTGCATGAGCCTTTACAGCCAAAGGACTGAGGTTGATTACACAGTCTGCCAGTAAGGAGATACCAACACTTACTGTTCTCTACAGGCACACAGAAGCCTATGGGATCCAACCCTACACTGTATTTTGACCCCTCTTCACTTTTTCTGCTGTTACTAATACCACCACAGCTCCTCTTCCTGAGACACTTCAACTTCCTCGTTGTCTAAATTCAGAAACCCATGAAACTCCATCAATGCTTCTTCCTAGCAAAGGTGGTACAAAATAAAGGCAATCAGAACAAAACATTTACAAATATAAGACTGACCAACCTCATCAAATTGACCTGTAAGTCACTATTCTGAAGCACGCTGCATGCTTGTTCTTTACGGTAGGTGTGCACACACACTGTTCCTTTGGCCAACTTATCCTTTAAAGATCATTTTTTGATGCACTACGCAAGTAAGTTTGTGATGTGTATTTTTGGCATTATACTTTTCTAAATGGCTAACACTGCATGTGATCAAGAGCAAAGTTCAAAGGTGCCAGGAAAAAATTGAAAAACAGTAACAAGATCAGGAGAAAATGAGGAAAAGCCTGATAAGAATACTGAGCAATGCAAATACAGTCAATACAGGAGCAGCACCTGTAACCAAACTGCTAAAGGGTCTTATACTTCTCCCTTTAAAATCAACAGGCATCTCACCAAATACCTTAAGTACGACTTCAGAGCAAAAAAGGATGCTGAAAATTTCCAGTCTTTATGAGACAGAGTGGGCTTATTCATGGGGACTTGAAAATATAAGGGATCTTCATCAAGTTAAACCACATTTTAGGTATGTTAGTGACAAAGGCATTCTGACACAACTTTTTATTAAACAAAAAGCCCAGAATCTGAAATTGGACCAGAGATTTCACAGCTGTGACTGCAGCATGAAGTACCTCCAAAAGCAATAGGCAAGCAACTGAAAAGCAGCCAGGGGCTCAGCAATTTTAAAGTGAGAACACACATTTCAGTTAAGTAATTAAGGAGCAATACCAGTCCAGGAGCTAAAGTCAATTAGCGTGGCTCCTACACACCTGTGCCAGAACAGCTCTGACTTCACGTCCTTACCTGCCACAAGCACCCTGTCACTGAAGACAAATGCTCTTGTTGCTTGGAGCTTTGCATCCTCCTCCTCACCTTTGCTCTTTCCTCCACCTCCTTCTTAAGAGAAATGTTGCAGCTTATTATCTCTCAGGAAAATCTTTGGTCCTCACTTTATTTTACAAAATAATGGAAAAAGGTAACTCAAAATGGACATAGCTTAAACAGAGTGAAAATGTGAGTTTGTTTTCTTAACAGACTGTTTCATGGGCTAACAAACCACCTTCCTAGCAACACTAAGGTTTTAAATTGCATTCCTTCCCACCTCTTTTTCTTTCAAGTTAGAAGAAAATGCTTGATGATAGTCAGGAGGAGTAGACAAGAAAAGAAAATCCCTGACTCTAGTCTTAAATTACAGACTTGCTTGAGGAAAACATATAAAAAGCAGAACATCTCTGAAGTAACCTCAAGTTTTTCCAGTGTATAAAGCATTATTTTGTTCATGCTGCTTTCAACCTAGTAATACATTTTATGCAATTTTAATTAAAATACCCCTTTATTCTTCCTTCTGACTTCACCATTTCTTAAAAAATATTTTGACTAATAAAGCTTTTAAAAAAATACTAACTCATCTAATTGAAAATAGATTGGAAGACAAGTTTCCCTGCTCTCTGAATGTTATTAGAAAAACTGGAGTCAATTATCTCTACTAGCATAATAGACTCTTGCTTTTTCAGATTCTCCAAGAAAATTAGCCTTAAGGTTATGCACACTTCCTCATCAGTGGAAGAGAACTCAAAGTAGCTTAAGAATGGTGATTGAAGATGAGCCTGTGTCTTCTTTTATATTTATAAAATTGTACAAATATAATGACAGGGAGGCACTTAAACTGCTGGTGGAGCTTGAAGTGTCCACCGCAGCTCATGTTATTTTTCGGTAGCTGACATGTGGTAAGCTATTTTAGAGTATAGCCTGCATTCAAAAGTTAAGAAAAGTTATGTTACTAGAGCCTTAGGTAAACTAAAGAACACCATACTCTTAGCTTAAAATAATATATATCTAGTTAGCACTACTAGTAATTTTCAAAATGGAATTTTCAATATGTACATGGACAAGACAAACAGTATTTCTGTAGTCAGGTTCCCATTCCCATGCAGAGCTGTGAAGATGAACTCTAATTTGAAGATTACAATACTGCTAAATAGCAACTAAAACTGCTTTAGAAATCATGATCTGTTAATGACCATTTTAAGGTATTTTTAACAGAGTGAATAGCTTTGTCCCAAAGTGTATCTAACTGCTCTCATACTGAAGTTTCAGTTTCATGATTTAAATAATGAGATGGCCTAAACAGTAGGGTTTTTTTTCCCCAAAAAATATTCTTTAGACTTGAGTATATGAATAATCAAGCTTCACAGACTTTACTCCAAAAAAATTATAATTAGAAAACAGAATTAAGGTTCTTACAAATACCCCAAATGCTTCAATCAAGATTTATTCCTGCATGGATGGTGAATTCACTAGGTGAGTCAGCAGCTCCTCTCTACACCACCTAATGTCACTACTGTGAGAAAACTCAAACTCATCCAGGGAGTCCTAGCAAAAGGGATGCAGTTTTTTGTAATGCATTTATGGACTTCGATATTGCAGCCACTGTTGAAAGGTAAATTTTAAGCATACAGGATCAGAACAGGTCAACACAAGTTCCTTCCCAAGCATCTTTTTGGTTCAGACCAGCTCAGATGCGGCTGTGTCTGGAAGCTTCCTCTGGCAGCTGTCCCCCCTGAGAGGTGAAGGTGGTTTAGTACAGCAGTGACTCCTACCTGAACGCTCACCAGCACGAGGGAGTGCAGGAGCCAACCCAAGAAGCTGACGACAATTCTACATCTAAACAACACCGCAAAGACCAAGGCCCAGTGCCCAACATCACATTGCTATGAACACTCTCACTCATAACACACTTTGAAGTCCAGTGGTACAGGTTGCTAGTTATAAGTCCAATAAACAGCACATTTCTCTGACATTTTCACTCTTCTCAGCTGCTTTGGTCTTACTGAACTGCAATGAGAAACTAATCTGGGCTCTTTCAATCTTGCTTTTAAGTAAAAGCGATTAACTGAGCAAAACAGCTAAGAATGTCATAGAACCACCACTTCTTGAAGTCTTCAGTCAGAACTGCTATTCAAAACACAATCTTGCACTCCAGTATTAATTACAGATTACACACATGACTCACTTCATTACTGTGCATTGTCTACAATTAGCTGTTACTGCTGAGGAAAGCAAGCATAGGATCCTCAGCTCTACAGCAATTGAGAGGATGGACTGACAACCAACCAAACCCTGAAACTCATGTCACCGTGCAACTGCTGGAACACTCATTTTGCGTACTATGTAGTATTTTGACTTCTTTTCTCTTACAAAGAATATAATAAAATAAATAAATAAATGAAGGGCAGGAGGACTGATCAGGGCTATAAAGCAGTCCCACACAAGGAAATATTACATGTGTATTTTAACTTGTAGAAAAGAAATGGCAAAGAATATGCAGGTTTAGGTCTATGAAACCACACAAAAGATGACAAGCAGGAAAAAACTACACACTGTTATTCAGAAAATGCATTGGAAAGTGGCAAATGAAAGCTATCCAGCAGAAGCTATAAAAGACACATACTTTTACACACACTGTACAGTAAAATATACTGGAACTCCTGGCACAGGATGCTGCAGAATCACCCTGAGTTAAAGAATTAGGCCACTTACTGGGCAAGGCCTTACTCAGATGCACATAGTGCGTTTCCCTAAGCAACGCTCTGCTAAGAGCTGGGAACGCTCTCTGTATGGCTGACCATGGCCAGTACTGGCTTTGGCCTGGAGACACGTCTGGTCAGCCACAGCACAGCCACTCTTCTGAGCATGCATCTGTTAATGTGCACACATCCCAACTACTGCTCACTGTCTTACAGCTTTTAGCTAACAAACTACTCATAACAGCTATTTTTGATAGGTCATTCTATTAAGAATCCATTAGTATTTCTGGAAATTTAAAAACAAAAAAACATCAAGAAACTGTAAATGCAGCCAAGATGCCTTTTTCTGCCACCAAAGAGCGTAATATTTTTATCAGCTAGTCTGAAATAACAAAAAAATTTAAGCTGGCATTTCCTGATCAGCATGTCTGAGATCACATGCTTTATTTTTTTTAAGAACTGCTTTATGTTTTCACATGTATTGTTTTAATGTATTTCCATTTATTAAATATGTAATTAACAAGCTTTTAACTTGAGTGTAGTATCTCTAAAGTTATGGATTAATAAAATCTATGCTATTAAACTCATAACATACTAAGGGGAGTATTACTCTAGATAAACTAAGTTTGTACAATTAAACCATTATGAAGTACAGATCATTTTCAATAATGTCTGTAGAGAGCTATCAAAGCAGCATAACATGCTGTGATCATCAGAATTCTTTTCAGAAAGCATTCAAATTAAGTTTTCCTGGCATTAACACACACTACCAAAATGCACAAATCATTTTGAAAGTGAGAAGTGCATTGGACAAAAAATCATCACAGATTAAACATATACCTCATGATGCCACTAAAGCATTTTTAGATGTTTTGTATAACAAGATAGAAACCTTATTTTTTTTCTCTGCAATATGCATTTATTTTCCATGCAAACGTTTGACTGAAAATGTTTTAATACACGAAAGCTTGCAGAAATAAATTCTGTTAAATACAGAAAAAAATGTAAATAATGTGGTATTTTTCTCAGAAAAATGTTGTGACAAGATTTGGGCAAAGCTGATCTATTTCCTTAGGAATTGTTCTATTTTCTGTTATAAAACAGCTCAAATATATTTTCTATCCTTCATACATGATGAAATATGATTTACACATCAAATGTGTAAGTTCTCATATGCCCAGCAACTGTGCTAATTTCACAAAGTAAGAAGTAGTCTTACAGCATCAACAATTGCACAATATACAACCATCTGCTCCGTCATTCCTACTGACCCATGTCCACATTATTTCCCATTTCATGCCAAAAGACTTTAAAAAAATTCCTAAGTTACTAATGATATATAGCCTTAACCAGATTTTGATTCACTACTCATACAACGAACATTGAGTTAGTTGCTTCAAATGACTCTAGGTAAAACAATTCGTAGTATGAATGGAATTTTTTTTTAAATATAAACTGATTTTGGTTTTGTGTTTGTTTTTGTTTCTGTTTTTTTTTTAAACTTTACTTCCAATAAACTTGAGCACTTCAAGGCATGTAGTCAAGATGTGAAACCCCTCTTATTTCTACTTCTTTTTAATATACTGGGAACAATTTTTCTTAAATACTTGCTTTGTAGGGCTAGAGTTAGTCTATGATTTCAAAATCAAATTCATAGTTGGAAAAAAACAAAACAACTTTTTCTTCCCCTGTCTCTAAGGTTACAAGTGTAAATAGCTCAGGATGTTACAATATTAAAAAACATTGTGAAAAGTAACAGAACAAGTTGACACTTTCAAATGTGACATTTAAAACAGCAATATTGCTTTTCCAATTTTTAACTCTCGAAGAAAAAAAAAAAAATCAACTGAAGAAGTATTCCCTGAAAAATTTTGGTCAAATTTGCTTTCGTGTTTGCGAAGTTGAAAGAACATACAGCTACATAGTACCTGAAGAGCTCATGCTGATTTTTGAAAATTTTTATAAAGCCTTCTCACGTAACATTCACAGTGTAATTTGAAATTTTTACATGTATCACCCTAGCCTCAGTATCTTTCAATTATCAAGCAAAATTAAAACCCAATGTTTTTAGACTATAAAGTTCAAATTACAAACACTTGAAATTAAGTGACAAAAACGCCCATTTTACTGAGATCTTAATGGTTTTATTCACAAAATAATCAGCTTCATCTTTCCAAAGGAAGAATTTAACAGAAAAACACAAAGCAATAGCTATAAAAAAATGGTACTGAAAACTTGAAAAAGTCTGATAAAATTTACAAATGCAAACTATCACTCTGTACAAAACTTCTGTCTCTTTTTTTTAAAGAAAGTTCAGTAATGGATTTTAAAATACAGTTTTAACATCTCAGAAATGCACATTTAAGAATTATTTCCGTCCGTGTGGGGAATTCTCCCTTCGTCTGTCCTCGTTCTTTCTAGATTCTCTGTACTGGTCAGAATAACGGGTGTACTTGTCTCGGTGTTTCTCTGAACCATTTCTGTATCGGTGTTCTTGTTCCTCTTCTCTTGGACTCGAATTATTATGGGCTCTATCTCCAGATATTGATCTTTCTCTTTTTCTACTGCGATGTCCATTATCTTTGCTCCAGCGTCTGTAGTTTTCATCATCAGACACAGAAGCTCTTCTCTCCGTTCTCTTTGGTTTTGAATTACTGTGTTTATTGTCTAGATCCTTATTTCTTTCATTGTTCCTATCCTTTCCACTATAATAACCGTCTCTGCCATTGGAGTCGTCTCTGTGATGATATTTTGATACGTCATCTCTCCTGTGTGATTCTCTCAGATTTCGGTGATTTCTTTCTGATTTGCTCTCAGTATCACTTCTTTCCTCTTGCTGCCTCCTTCCCATTTTCTTTTCTAGTGATTTCCTTTTCCTTTCATGCTTTTTCCTGGAAACTTTATCAGATTCTCTTTTTTTCTTTTGCATTCTCTTTCTTTTGGCTTTAGAAACATCTGAAATTTTAACAAAACATGTAACAAAAGAGGTTGCATTTTAATTTATTACACTTAACTTGTTCAATTACTTAGAAAATTCTGGAGTTCTTTTGTCAGAAAACTTTTTTGGGTAAGTATCTGGACAAAAGTTTCAAAATAATGAACTTTGATTTTATTGCCCCCCCAACCCCCAGCTGAGTATCTCATGTTATGGGGGAAAATTTACTCATTTAATTGAGGAGGTATTGATTATTTTTAAATGTTTGCCTGCAGGCTTTTTATTTTACACAGAGAAATTCTCCATTAAAGTGTGAACTGACTATCAAGCCCACGATTACTCTCCATTTTTCCTGTAAGCTTCAGTATTTCTCAGTGATTCCACTGTTACTAACACAAGAATCTCATGTTAACAAAAAGCAAGGTCACAATGCACCACCCCAAAACCTTAAGAGCAATCAAATAAGAAGTTGGGGAATTGCCTTCTGCATTTCATCCCATTTACAATGCCTATACAGGTATGGAGAACATGATGCAGCTCAAACTGAAAAGAAACTTCAACTTACCAAAAAAAACCAACAAACCTACACCTGAATGCAAGATACTACTAAGCAGTCATATAAGTGTTAAAATAGAGTAACTCACTAAATGAGAATCTGACATAAGATCTGCAAACCTGTTAATCCAAGAACTGTTTGGTTATGTAAGATATGGTTTCATGTTGGAAAAGATTTTAAATTCTATGTACTGACAGAATTCCAACAACCTTGCTTTCCCTAACTCCAATTGATTAAGAGGGGAAGTGATGCCTGACTTTTGAGAACCTCTACCCATTATTATCCTCTTGTTGACTTGATACAAAAGGACCAGGTATAGGCTGTAAAATCATATATATTTTTGAGAGTGCTTTGGTATATTATTTTTTTTTTAGAAAGATCACCATTCCCAGATCATCCAGTCTCTTAAAACAATTTACTTTTCCAATTACTTCCTGGAAAAGCTGATCAGCCAATAAAGATTAAAAACAGCAGATGGGGAAAAGTCTCCCAACACTATCCTATGAGGAAACAGAGGCATACTAAAATGGCTTGAGGTATATGAACATAACAACGGCCCTCTGGCACATTTTCAGGAGAAACAGTGACAGCTTTGTCAACAACTCAAGATTAAAACTTGTGTATTTCTAACTACAGAGTTGTGCTCATCTCAGTGGAAGAGGTCTTACTCTTTCTGTTTGGTCTTTAGAAGTAACCTCTAGATTCACTGAACAGTAAACACTGAAGTTACAGCTATTTAGAATAAACACCTTATTGTATGAACAGCAGTATCATATCAGCTAATTGTTTCTAATCACTTTCTGAAAATACCACAGCCATAAATTGATTTATTAGTACATCAAATACTTGAGTTCTACATACTTGGAGTTATGACCACTAATGGACCTCAGCCAAGTTTACCATTAAAGAATATAGTTATCTCCAATTAGTGTTCTGACCACTGCATTTCAGCACACAAAAAACAGAAAAAAATAAGTGAAACCAGGCAGCAAAGATATCAAAATGCAAGTTTTAATAAATGAGTTCCTGAATGGAGAAAGGACAACTAGTAAAAGGGAAGGTCCTAAACTAAGAAAATTGAAGTGTTGATACTAGCAGACTGCAGACGCAGTTGGTTTGTCACTAAGGACGTACCTCTCTGGTTCCTATGAAGCAGCTCAGCAGAGCTGCAGCTGTCTACACAGGAGCCATCTGGCTCTTTGCTGAACCAACACCTTCTCTGACCCTATTTAACAGTGCCCTCCTCTAGTGCTTTGTCGTCATTAATGCGATTAACGTGATGACACACAAATCAGACTTTGTACAGTAAGATTGCAATGAAGAACAAAAAATGCATTCTCAAAGCATGAGCAGCTCCTACTGCTTTTATTTTATTAATCAACATTTTCATTTCAAAGGCATATAATAAATCAAATTAACTTTGAATTAGCAAGCTTCTGTACTATAGAAGGTCATGCTGTGTTATCATCTGCTCATGTTATACACATTGGGGGAGACTGCACACACACTAACTCATACTAGGATGTACTTTACAGAATAAGGAATGTTTATGACAATTCATGTCAAATAGGAGGTTCTACATCAGCAGGATGGTATAAGTTGCTGAACACTAACTATAAATACATAAAACTACAAAATACTAAGTTGTCAGCAAAAGCTAATTCTTCCTTGGAGATTTGTCTACAGACAAAAGCCTTCACTACACAACCTCTTCTCAGGGAAGAGGAATTTGAAATGGAGACTTGGAAAGAGAATAAAGTTTAAACACATTGTTAGAACTGAACAATGTGATTTCTGACCCACAAAGCACCACATTATTTACAGGGAAGGACACAAGTAGTTTCAAGCTGTGTCAATCAAGACAAGCAAAAAGAGTTGCAGACATTAGTCTCTAGAGTTAACCAGAAAGTATCTCCCAGAGATGTTAATAGGGAATGCCTCCATCCTCCACTAAACTGAAGTGATAGCACTGTGCAACAGGTATCAACTGTGTAAAACAGCAATCTGCAAAACAATGTTCCTCAGATATTTAAGTTTCTAAAAATGGAACTCAGTTTTTCTAAATTCTAAAATCAAGTATTTAATATTTTAAAACATGTACATTTAAAAAAATTGATTAGTTCTTAAAGCAGAGAAACACTGTATGTAGCTAGATTTTTTTTTTCTAAAATCAAGTATATATAGAAATAGAAATAAATATTTTTATAGAGGAAAATTAAAGAGAAGTAAATAGTTATAGCTAATGTTTAAGTACCTGAGTCACTGCTGTTGTCACTGCTAGATGAAGAGTCACTGCTGCTGGATGACTCTGAGCTACTACTGCTGCTGTCAGAATCAGAATCTGAGGAAGAGTCTGTCTCTGAAGATGAAGAGGAATCTGATGACTCAACATCTTGTTTCTGTGTCATTATCATCTTTGGTGCATTTTTAAGATGTTCCCGTAATTCATCTCTAATTATGAACAACAACAAAAAAATAACATTTTTTTTTGGCAGGAAGGAGGAAAAAGAAGGAAAGTAGGTATCAAATCAGAAGAGTGCTCCTTACGTTAGTCCTCCAAGGCCAATAGAGGTGAAGAAATTGATGGCAAAACGAGTGTTTCTTGGGTTATCCCGAGGCAATAATCCCTCAAAGAAAGTCTGCAATGTTCTGATGGAAACAAACATTTAAATTAAATGCCATGCCAGCTTAGCACTAATTCTTATCAATATTAATAAACTGAAAAAGAAACTGTACGGATCTCCATTGGACAGCAAAAATTTTCTCTTCATGCATTTTTCAATACTTTCACTTTTTATATCTGTGATGTATCTGACCAAAAAGCTATTTAAAAAATTGCTCTTTTATGAAAAGAGCAAAACTTCTTCACACATAGAATTACATACATACTGTCAGATTATGACAACAGAAAGCCTGGTTTTATGAAGCCTGAAGAGAGTTGTGAAACCACAGTAGCCTGTGACAGCAAAGGATAATACTTGCTGACCAAGAAATTCAAAGATCGAGGTACCCAGATCTGAAATCCCAAACAAGGCCCTAAGTATGGTTTCAAGTTTAAGTTTACATGAGCTAAAGCATCTACTAAATTCTTAATCATACACAGAAGAAATCCCAACTTACAGGAAATAGCTCAAACAACTGAAAGGAAAATTGCCAGAATGCAATGCATTAAAAATCACATACAGACTGAAGAGAATGTTATTTACACTACATTTAAGGATAAGCAACTAATCCTAGAAAAACTGCTATTAGTAGTTATGTGCTTCTTTTTACAGTTTTGTCAGAAAAAGAAGCCACGGTAACATTTATTACGTAGCTATATAGCTGATAATACGTAAAGATAGACTTGCACTTAAAAAATTCTTATACAAGCTGAATATCACTTGAGGATAAAAAAAAAAAAGACAGACCTTACAAATAGTCACACACATCCTTGAACCCAAACTGATATTAACATACTCAGCTTAATGGGACTCTTTGCAATGACTGTATCTATACATGAATTTAATTCTTAAAAGTACTGCAGCTACAGAACTGCAGTCTTAGTTGAACCTGAAAACAGAGTTACCACCTGTACTTTTTCAGGTAATGAAACTAATTGAATTTAAAGTTTTGAAAATAAATGCCAACTTACTCATCCTTTAATCTTGCGTTTAGATTAGGAAGTCCCATGTATTCGCTGAGCTCCTGAAAGAATATTTTCACAAATATTCTACTGGAGGATGTGGTGGTTTCTTCACTCAGTATTATACATTCAAGGACCTGAAAATATTTAGAAAAAACCCCTTAACTTTAAACATACTTTCTTCTATTTATCTTAAAAACTTGTGTCCTCTTGAAATAACTAATAAAATTTTTTTTTCTCCCCTCCCCCGTCCCCCTCCCTCAAGAACATAAACCCTGTAATTCCTAGTCAAGACTTTCTTCCTCAAAAATACTTTTCTACCACCTGGAATCAGCTTCTGATCATATTTATGCTACTTCTTTCTCCATAAGAGAAAATCAGGTATTTTAACTTCTGGGAAGCTAAAAGATTTGAGAGTTAAGTTCTAAAGAGGTGAACTATTAGGACTGATTTATGTGTGCCTGAAGAATGACAATTAGACTAGACTGTGAAGCAAGGATAAAGAGTATGGAATGTTACTTTAATAATGAATGCTTCATTTTTAATGTTATATTACTTTATCTCAGAATGTGGGATTGCTTTTATTTATTTGGCACTTAAATCACAAAATGGCAGTATTGTTAAATTTCTTATAATTCTATTACAATTTTTAATTTAATATATTAAGATAATTTTTAAATGTTTCTTTAGGCTTTTTTTTTTAGAGACAGTTCTGCTATTCACATTGCTGATTAGAAGTTCAAAATTATAGAAGAAAGTATATTTTAATCAAGCAATTCTAGCTGAGCTCCATAAAATAACAGCTTAAATTAACTACGTCAGAATCAGGGAGGGAGGATGATGATGTACAGGGGGCAGAAAGGGGAGTTAGAGCAATACTGAATTGTTCAACACTGTCTGAGAAGATATTTTAAATAATTTACAGATACAGGTAGCTCCAAGTTGTAGAATACTAACACTAATATATTATATATTATTTCTGAATACTGGAAATTAATTATTGAAAAAGAAATCTAGGACAATAGCCTTTTTTACTTACACTCCAGGGAATTGAATCGGTGTACAGTAGATGAGCAAACATCTTGGCAACATTCCTCAGTTTGTTCGTTTCCAAACGATGAATGGTATCGTATTGTTCTTTGAAAATAGCTTCAAAGGATTCCATATACTCTTTTTTTAACATGCAGAAACGCTGAGACAACATTGTACAATTTAAACAACCAGATTAAACAAAATATTAAACATGCAAATAAACCACATGTAAGTGACCTAACAATGCAAATATTTACTGCAGGATTTTCCTTTTAAACAGCCCTTGGAGGAGAAGAAAATGGATACATTTATTGCTTTCAGCAGTTTGTCAGAACAAGAAACTCATCTGCATTGCAAATTGGCAATTATCAATTTTGAACTGCAGCAAATTATCCAGCAGTTTCTTTTGCTTCTGTACATCCAGTATTTTCACCTGATGTAACCCCATCAGATGTAACTTTTTCTCATTACATCACTGAATGACTACTGAAAATTTGAGAGGCAGCAGGGAACAGAGGTAAGACAGTTTGGATGTAAACATTCCAAAGAACATGGAAATTAGCATTTCTGAATGTGTAGATTCATATGGTTAGTGTTTTGTAACTGACTGTCAGCAAAAGCATTTTCTCAAATACCAGATAATAAATACAAATGGGAAAAAATCCACTTCCTTTCAGCGTAACTTGCTCCCTTGAGAAGACAAGTATTTGATCTTAACTGTCAATATCACAGATAGGGAAAACTTAATGAAGAAATAACTGCAATTAGTCACACAAAAACAAAGAGCTAGCTGTCTACTGAAAAACAAAAAACCACCCACAATGAAGTGGTAGAAGATGAGAGTCTCCAAAATTAATCTTCAGCACTGTAAAAAGGATATTTTTCTGGTAACTTATAATATTTCTACCTCTTTTTAGCACCATTCCTTTGTTTCTGACTTACTGTTCTACCACAAGAAGAAAAGAAAGAAGCAGAAAGAAAAAAAGCAACGCTATAAAGAGAAAATGAGTTCTCATTCTGCATTCACCATGCTTATTACAATCAAAATGTTAACTGAATTCACTAATACAACTGATCAATATAACAAGTTTCAGAATTATAAAAAGACTATTAAAACCTAAGTCTGACACAAAAAAATAGAGTAAACCAATGAAATTATCTACCCTCCAGTGTAAAATGAAAACAGAACTCACCCCTGCCAGTAAGCCAAAGAATTTCTCATATGTTCTTTGCTGAGCACAGCAGTCAAGTATCATATTGCAGAGTTCTTTCTGGATTAAGAAACAAAAAACCAACCAAATCAACAAACATGTCTTTAGGTAAATGTACTGTAGCAGCAAAAAAAATTATTACTGCACACCAAAACACTGAGGAATCCAGTCTTACATGGATGCAAGCTTTGAAGCAAGAGTATTTACAGAAAACTTCATTGTCAACATCAGCAGTTTGCTGAATTTCTCAAGTCATCTGGGATATGAATATGAACTTTCACCATTCATATTTCCTCTTCTGCTTCAGCTAAAATTTATGAGTTAACACACTATACATCTAACCAAAAAAGGTCAAGACTAATTTACAAACTGACTTTACCACAGTGCAAAAATGATATACAAGATAAAAGGGGAAGGTTTTAAAGGGCTTTTTTGTGGGTTTGGTTTTGTTTGTTTGTTGGAGGTGGGACTTTTTGTTTTATTTGTTTTCTAGATAGCACCAATCCCTGTATTTCTAGAAAATGAAGATTCTTCACAACTTTCAAACAGCAAAATGGCTTACAGACAAGCCATTTGGAAACTCAATGTCTCAAAAAAACCCCTCAACTCTCAACTCAAACTAAAAACTCAACTCTCCTCACATGGATATCAACTATCTACAACAGTTAGTCCCAGCCTTTTTGGAACACAGGTGGTCCAACTCCCTTTCTCCTTGTTCCCCAACACCATCACTCCAAGGTCATGACTGAACCAGCCTCTGGCAGCTACCTCCTCCTATTCCTTCACACACATCAAGCCAAGAACCAGAGGGAAACACACAGGTGAATAGGACCAGAGAGCCCTTCACTGGCTGAGAGCAGTGATCCAGGCAAGTCAGCGCACACGAGTTTAAAAACAAACATATTCCTCTGACCTAAAGTCTAAGTTACGAATTGTAATCATACAACTATGAACTGGTTTAGGGCACATTTTGAAACATTAGTTAAGACAAGCGAAGCAAACACTTATATATAAGTTAAGAGTTATGAAATACATGGCACTTAAAAAGGGCTGTAGTTTTTCTCCATTAATTTTTTCCATTATTATTTTCTCTTCAGAACAACTCTATAGCATAAACCAATTTATGACACTCCCAAATAGGTTTTCAGCTGTCAGCCATGTATCTTCCACAATTAGCTTTATTTCTCTTTAAACTAACAACAACACTCTTATAAAAAAATACTGAAAGTTTCAGGCATTTTGTACTTTTTGTATCTGACACCAGTTTACAGTAACATACACCAGTTTTCACAGTCTCCCACTTGTACCATTCTTCCAAGCATGTATTCCAGACAAATATTTTGGTGATCAAAAAAGCCAACCATGCTGAACTCCCTTCAAGTAATGAGGCAGTAACGTATCAAACAAACTTACAGATGTGCTCAAAGGCATTCCTTACAGCACTGTCACACTCCGTTAGTGTGATGTATTAAAATGCATATTAACTTTTTATATTATCCTGTTTTACAGTAACGTTGCAGTTAATCAGTTTTTAAACAATAAAAAGGGTAAAGTGCTGATGCCACTGCTAATAACATCAGCAAGACTTGAAAAACAAATTACTTTTCTTACTCATCTTAAATGCAATTACAAAATCAGTATCCCCAGTGGTTTATAGTAATTAAATATTTTAACATTTTAATTAAATATTACAATGATTTCTAGCAGGGCATCTTGAATAACCACATGCATAAAAAAAGATTTGTCCACAAAGGCGTTTTTTGCCAGTGTTATCTAAACTATCGAGGTTAGGTCTAGAGTAACTGTCTTCCAGATTAGAAATTAACGAACTTTAAAGTGATTTAATTATTTTTTGAGAGATGTGACAAAGTTCACATGGCAATTCTAGCCTCATTGATAGCTTTAAATGTTAGTTAACTCATTTCTGTACACCCAATGATAACACTTCTGGTGATGCTTATGGCAGGAAGAGCCTATGTTTTTTAGTGCATCCCTTGCTTTAAGGAATGCAATCAATTTGTTTCCTAATTTCGCAGGCAACTTATATACTGTGTTGTTTAGCAGTTTGCATACAATGCTCAAAAACTGACTATCCAGCTTAGTTAATAAAAAATGTAGAGCTACCCAGTCAAGAAGTAAAACTTCTTCAAAATTTCTGACATCCCATCCAGATGGTGAATCATCTTTTGTAAAGATACTTAATTCATTATTGTATCATGGAAAAAAAAGGCACTTCCCAAAACTGCTAGGACAGAAGACAAGGAGAAAACTCCCTCTAAAAACACTGCATTTCTTACAGTACTCCCCAAACATTTCCTGCTAGCTCCTGTCCAAGCAGAATAATGGTTTAGATGGGCCACAGCTCAACCTAACATGGCAAGTATCATCATACATTTAAAGATGCTAAAGGGTAGACTAGGAAAAGACAGAAAAATTGAACTTGCTTTTTTCCCCAGCTTTACCATATTAAAAACCAGGCACACCCTGCCCACTCTATATCCTCTCAGCTTCACACAAAGGCTATGTTCACTGCAGACAGAGCTAAAGCAACTCTGCTTTCTCACTCCCTTCTGATCTTCTGAGCTGCCTCGCAGGCTGCCTCCAAGCAGAGGTCTCACTCTCCCCTCCCTAGCTGGAAGTGATGCAATTTCCATCTCCTCTCCCTTGCCAGCCATGCAGATCTGTTCCATCCATTGCTTACAGAAGCTGAAGCAATCATGAGGCATCCCCACCCTGTAAGCTAATGTAGCTTCTCAAAATAGAAAACTATCAATGCCAGCACTTGGGTTCTAGAGTCATACAAGGAACTAAAGGAATTAACTTGCTCAAAGCAAACCTAGTTAAGGACATAGATTGGTTTAAATCAGTGTGAAATTGTAATTATGTTAAATTAGTGCCTTGCTTTTTATACATTTGCACTGCTCTTACAGATGGTATGCTCTTCCTTTTTCCCTCTTATTCCAGCTGAAGTGTATTTTACTTCTGTTTACTCCCTCAAGCTTACTCTACCTCTGCATATTTTACTGTGTGTAACCATCACACGTGCCTACTTCTTCCAGCATCTCTCCTTTTTTCTCTTCTTTATCTATCAAATTGCCACTTAGAGCCAAGGCTGGCAAAGGCACAGAACATGCTCCAGTAGCAGGTAGCCTCTTGGCAGACCCCACGCAGTGCTTTTGGCAGCTACTGTACTCTCTCCAAGTCTGTCCTGTGTTCTGTCAACTAACGGCCATTCTTAACTTTTATTGTCCCTTTATGCACCATTTTTTACCTCAGCTTGTTCAGCTTAAAGCTAAATATGGTTATCAAAAATCATGCACAAATCAGACCTACAACATTTCATACAGGAATCATTAACTGGATATAAGGATAAATACATTTTTAAACACACTGCTACAAGCCTGGAACACACGCACGCATGAGTCTGGTTAAATAACGTATTAAAGCCCAACAGTATGTGCTTCCCTTCCACCTAAAGGCTACACATGCAAAACTTTAAGTAATGCCACTGAGATAACCTGAGCAATTCCATCTCCTAGGTTAAATGCATACATACATGTTTGAAAGGTCAAAGTCTAGTTATAATTCTAGCTAATGCCCGTTATCAGTAACACACAAATACAGCATAATTCTGTATGTTTGCTATACCTTCGTTTTGTAGACATAAACAAACTACAACATACACAGAAAAGGAAATGAGCTTCCAAATTATATAATGAAACTGGCTACTTTTACCTCATTAGTATCATTAATGTCTAAAATATGCAGTTTTAGAAAACTTAAAGTTTATTGGAAATACTTTAACAAGTACAATCTGTCACATTTGTAAAGCATATGCAGCCTATATTCCAAAAAATACAATTAAGCTTTAAGCACTCAAAACAGTTCAAAATCAACGTTAGATTTAAAAAAAAATATATTGTAAGAGCTGAAAAATTTGAACTCATTTAAAGTTATAAGTGTATGCTTAAAATAATGTTATCTAATAGATAGAATGTAGTTAAAAGAGTACTTTTCAAAGCTTAAGTTGTGTTTCTAGGACTTCATCCCATATAGGTATGGTTTAAAAGACCTCTTTTAATCCATTACTAATTATTTCAAGTGATCTTTTGAATAATCCATCTATATTTAGATGATTTCTCCTGTCAAAGCTGAGCACCTTTGTGTGATCTACAAGCCTATTAGAGGCTCTACTCCTCCATTCCATCCTTCAGGTCATTAGAGAAATCTCAGGTCAGAGAAACCAGCTCATTCACACCTACTGAACTATTGAGAAACGGTTTTAGATTTTAATTATGTAATCTACATTATTAACTGGAGAGAATGAAAGAGTAAACCAAGTCCACTACTGGCTCTTTCAAAATTCTAACTCAATATTCAAATTCTGCACCTCCATGTGCATTTCCACATGTTCTGTATCTTCAGGGATTAGACTGACATTAACAGCACTGTGTTACACAAAACCACTGAGGAAACAAGACCCTGTCCATCAAAATTTTATATCCTAATTATAGACCATTTAGAAGCAGGTTTGGTTTGGGGTTTTTTTTGTTATTTTTCTTGTTTGTTTGGGGGTTTTTGGTGTTTTAGTCTTCAGAGGCTTCTACATGTGTAAAAAACAGGTCAAAAATACCATGTAATTTCCAAAAACTGATCAGTGTAAAATGGTCTGTCAGTAACATAATTCAAACAAGTATCCAAATCAACACTTTGACTCAAAAAACAAAGTCAAATTTCTAGGAGGAGTGTGGGCCCACCTCAAACTCAAGGCTACTGATAACACTAGTAACTCCTTTCTTTCTTCAACACTTTCTGAAGACTCCTGAGGAACAGACTTCAGACTGCTTTTCAACTTGTGATCTACACACCTCTGGCATCAAATATATTACTCCCATTTTAAAGATATAATTCACAAGCCATATAAGCTAACTTACGTATCTTATGTACTGAATGAACACCCTGTAAATTGATGGATTGTCAAAAGTATTCCCAGAATCATACAGGTCAAAGAGACAGCCAAACAGTTTAAGAAAGTAGGTCCTGTAGGTAGGGATTGGTTACTGCCCCTTGGATTAAGAAACAGCTGTAAGCACACACAGTCCTTTTCAATGCAAAGGAAATCAGGTTGAGGGCCCACTTCTTTCACAAGTTTTGAAACATATTATTAAAAACATTCAGCTATCAATGTTTTTAAAGAACTAAGTTTTTTGTAAAATGACACATTAATTACATGTTATATTTTATATAATATATAATAAATTCTTTTAAAAACTTATTTATCATACTAAAACATCTGATAACTAAGATAACTAATGCCTTGAGCTGGGCTGACGTTTAGATGAGCAGTTTGAGAGTAAGATCATTCTGATTTTGATGGAACTTGCAGATTTAAGGCAATGTATTTGAAAAAAGTACAGTTAAATTTAATGAAAAATCTGAACTGAATGTTATGATAGTAACATTCTATTCAGAAAATTAGGTGTATCCATGTCATTAGACTTACACTTCCAGACATTAACAACAACAAAAGCAGCAGCGAAATAAAGGAAGTTCATGCATTAACAGAACTTCAATTAAACACACTTTTAATCTCAAGTTACTGCTATGTACTTTTTTTTAAAACTGATAAATGATGAAAATTCGGATTGATTCAACATCTCAGGCCCACAAAAAGTCAGGCTTCAAAAGACAGGAAATCTGCTTGAGGACGATCACCTTCTACAGGCAGTAGCAAGTCTGCAGTTGGTGCAGTTGCCCAACCTACCAGTTGCAATGCTCCACAAGAACAAAGGAAACCAATGAATCTGAGAAATCATCAACTTGATCAGAACATAATTACCAGCTTTAGACCATCCCACTGTATACCAGTTTCCTGCACTACATTTTCACTGAATGTGAAGTCAAAACAAGTACTTCCGTTATCTTCAAGACTCGATGCATAAATAGCATAAGAGAGACACTGACACCCCCGCCCTTCCAGCTAGGACTGTTTTGAGCAAGTGTGACACCATCCTGGAAAAATTAAAATGTGTCAGATGCATGCAAAATTCTTTCAAGAAGGCTGTGCCTACAATAACTTTTCCCTTTTCAATTGAAAACAAAAAAGAATACCCTGTGACCCATTACTTTTATCTGGGATAACTGCATTCTTAAAGAGGCTCTAATTTAATTTAGCTAAGGTACAAGCATTGCTGTATACAAGTTGAATTCTCATCATAACCAAAAAACCCCAAAAGCTAAAAAGCCTATCTGGTTTAGGCACATTTTCAAAGAGCAAGAACAATGTGCGCTTGGTTGTTTTTTCGGTTGTCATCCCTGCCCCACCCCTTAAGGGACACCAGGCACTGTAAGACATTTTGCCTTTCTGCTCTCAGCTTGAGCAATACTAGGAATCTTGAAAAATTAAGTATTCTATAGGAAGCGGCATCTTTAAAAACAAACAAACAAACAAAAAACCCCAAAAAAGAAAAAACACCTTTATTCCTCACATATATGTTTTCCTAAAGGAAGATCAATTCTTTAGTATCTGTCACTCCAGTCTAGATTTGTAGTACTGTGACAATCCTCAACTCCTTTTCTTTCAACTAAAAGCATGAAAAACTGAAGTGTACTCCTCCAAGTACAGAAGCAACAAAAATCTATTAAGGGAAAAGGCATGAAATAAAAAGCCTACTTCTGATGTTTTACTCAGGCTTGGTTGTTTCCATTTCTCATCGTTCAAAAGTCAGAGCAATTGTTAATGCCACGTTCTAAGTACAGTTTTAATTTATTTAATTTTTCTTCTTTGAAAATGCATGTGACCACTGCAGCTTTAACACGGATAACAGTACATTTTTTTTTTAAAAAGAGAAATAACATGCTCGGCCAAGACTGAACATATGCCCAAAGAGGCAACTGCAAGGCTTGTTTAGAACAACTTCTCACAGGCTATAGTACAGGCTACAGCAACGCTTCTCAACTTTTCATTTGCAGGTTTCAGTTGGGTCTAAATAACACCAAGAAAAATAAGCCTCCTCCTATTAAATCTACTGCAAAAAGGAAGAATTTAAACTCTGAATTTATGTTTTCCTTAAAAAAATAAACAGACCAACAGATGAGAATTACTTTGAGTATCTGACTTACTTAAATACTACTGCCTAATAATGTAGAACTAAGATACCAAAGTGACTCAAATCAAGAAAAGAAGCAATAAACCCCTTTGTTAAAGCTTAAAAATCCACACGGAAGAGTACAAGCAAGTAAGAGTCACAGTGCACAGGAGATGCGTACAATTCTCTTCACTAACAACATTCACAAAGCTGACAAAGCATGCTAGGTTAGCAAGAGCCCACTTGGAACCTACTCCTCAAGTGGGGCGGGATGTCAGCTCAAGAGATAGTAAAGATGACAAATTCAGAAGGTTTGCATACCTGGACAAGAATTCAGAAGATAGGTCAGAATCAAAGGAGGGGGCAGGCGGAATAATTAAAAAAAAACAAACAAACCAACAAACCAGAAACAGGAAGACATTGTATAAGAAACAATGGTAACATCTGATCTGCTGAAGTCGTATGAAACAGAGTAACAGGAAAAACAATTAACTTGAACATGCTTTTGGTAGTAGATTTAGGAAAAATTGTCATAATACAACTGAGGGCAAGAAACAGAACAAGCGTAATCAGGAAGAGTTTAAAGACAAGGTCCAGGTACAAGGAGCAGGTATTACATTTCAAGAATCCTGGAGCAAAAACAATTGAATGGGAAAAAGAATCAAGGACAAAGAAAAACTGGAAAGCTGGAAACAAAACCAGCTTGTGAACCTGGAAAAAACAACTGTGGACATAAAAGGTGTTTTCTAAAGAACGAAAAATAGGACACTGTAGTCAGCTAACTTTGCAACTCAAAAAAGAAGTGTGGGGACAAAAAAGAAGAAGAGATAAAAATAAGTGAGTATTTTGAAAGAGAATATACAGCTGGAGATTAAAAATTAACTGCCTCCAAATCAGTTGGGAAAGGGAAGATGAAGGTTTCTGTTTAACAGCATCATTCACTTCTCAAAAAGCAGCATTTCAGTTCATGGCAAAACAAAAAAATGTGTTCATCTCAAGTCAGAACACAACAATTTTAGGTTAGTAAATAAAAAATACAACCCAAGACTGCCGACAATCCCCTCAGCACCCAGTACTAAACATCAATGCCAAAAAGCAGTATTACGCTGTGCTATTCCACAGATTATCCATTGCGACCTTAATCTTCCTTCTGTGAGTCAGAGCTGTGTGACAGATCCATTACTGGTATTAAGCATACAAACACTTGTGTTGCACAGCAGTTAATGTGACATGATAATCTGATAATTCAACCACTGAGAAAACCTGCTAAATATATTCCTGAACTCAGTCCTGCTAAATCATGCCAAAAATCTCTGTACAAAAAGACTTCTGGAACAATTAACCTGCAAGAAAGTCACTATTAAGTCTCAAAACTGTGGTTCAAGTTTGTCTTTCGGTTTTGTATATTTTTATCAGTTTTCAGACTGTATTTAATTGACAATTCACTACTAAAAACCTGTGGAAAACAGCCTTAATGACAGAATTTAAAAAATATTATTTTATTAAGTCCTCCAGAAAGAAAACACAAAGTAACTTTAAAATTAAACTTAATTTGAACAAAAATTCTGTAGCAAGCATTTCAAGTTTCACCTGCTCTTTAAGGAACAGAAACCACATTAAACAATACCTCAGTCAAACACTCTAGTAACTACCTATAATAAATGACATTCATAGTAGGAGAATATATAGAGA
The DNA here is from genome assembly GCF_000695765.1 of Mesitornis unicolor. Lineage (NCBI taxonomy): Eukaryota > Metazoa > Chordata > Aves > Mesitornithiformes > Mesitornithidae > Mesitornis > Mesitornis unicolor. The sequence continues at coordinate 57,085 of NW_010161725.1, read as the reverse complement.
ACAAGCTCTTGCCTACAGGATCTTCACTGTAAGAAACAACCAACCATGACATTACGACCTCTCCTACACTCAATCTAAATTGCAATTTTCTTACAAGGATAATCAAGCCTTGAAGATTCACTCAAGAGTTCAGCAAACATTTCAGGAATTTCTCAAGATTGGTTAAAGCTTTGAATCATAAGGTGCAAAGAAATTAAAGACACAACATCCTGCAGTATATGTTGCTGAAGGTTTCAGTAAAACCAACAAAGAAAGTGTTTTATAGCTAAAAAAATAATCCTGTAGCTTGTTTTAATAACTGAGGCAGTGGGAATCAATTCAATAAATGCTTCAATCACGAGATATTAACTTGAAAAAAAACAAAAGATTTTTTTCCTTGTTTAGAAACTGGCAGCTAATTCGATCGGAAATTTCTTGATGAGTGCATTCAGTTCCTTATCCACATGGACAGACTCAAGCTCTCATCCTTCTTACTGCTCGCACACTGATCAGGAAACCTTGGTTTGTTTGTTGTTTTTTTTTCTTTCTGTCCCCCATAAACACTCCTTAGGAGCTGTATGTCTATACAACGTGCAAGTCAAAGCTCTTGCATCTCTGGTTAAGGTGAGGTGAAAAGCAATGACGACTATTAGAGGAAAAAAAGAAAATCAGCACAAAGGAGATGCCTCATGATAAGAAGATAAAGTTTTGCAGCAGTTTTGAACCTTGAATTGTAGTAGTTTCTACAACTACTACTGAATTGTAGGTTAAAACTAAATTATATTTCTACTTGGACACAGACAAAATGCCAAAAATAACACTTTGGCATTTATTTTAAAAGCATCTCATTCATAGTAATTGTAGCTGAATCATACATCAGATTCCTCTTTTTTTTTAATAGGGTGGTGTGCTAACCAAAACAAATTATCTGAGCAACACAAACTGTAAAAAAATACATAAATACAAGCTGTAATAATATATAAACTCTTATTCATCTAAATCCAGTAGTTTTCAAAGAAAGTTCTAAATTTTATTAAAACCTATGATGCTTAGTGAATTTTAGATATTTTCCAAAGCATAAAGTGATAGGAAAGAATCTGCTGGAATGAGATGCTAAGGGAACAAATTAGTATTGTCCAGAGACTTGACTAGACAGTAGGATATAATATTTTGTCCTTTCCAGTCACTTGTTCTCTAAAGAGACAAGAAAGTTAGAGGAAACATTCCAGAGATTATAATGCTGCTGGTCACAAAGCCACTGTAGTCTAATTTAGTTAGTGCTGTATTTAACTGATTCCAAACAGTCCCATTTATATTCAATTTAGCTATACTTTCTTAAGTCTTAAAACCAGACCTGAGAGTTGCTCTGAGAGCTTTCCTACAAAATTAGAAGTAACAGTTTTTGTGTTCGCAGTGCAACAAGAAAAAAATTCTTTATTTTTGCATACAGTAACATTCATGTATTTTTCATTTGTGATTTATAGGGGAAATAAAAAGTCTGTCAAAGCTGAGACAGAAATAAATCCCTTCACAGGATTATGTAATAAAAGATGATTCATATTCAGTAAATTAAGACTCTGTAAATTACATGAAACGTAACAACTTAAATTCATCTGTGTACGTCTGGTTATTTTTATTTGCAGTAAGCAAAGGATTCACAGAAAGTAAAAGAAAATAACCTGGCAGCAAATAAGTCAAAACGCAAACACTGAACAAAATTCTGAAAGAGAAATCTACCTTTTTTTAAAGGCATCTAAGTTTCTGGCTAATAGGTTATTTTTTGAGGTTGTTTGGGTTTCCCGCCCCCCCATTAATTTTTTTCTCCTGCGTAGTTCTCTCGTCCACAGAATAGTTAGTATTTGACAGAGACTGTTTTAAATACCAACAGTTAAGTAGTTCTCTGAGTAACTACCTAACAAGCTGCGCTATACAAGTTGTATCTCCACTGTATGATCTAGCACGTATATAGGATTGTTCTCTCTATAGCTGAATTGGTGTGCTGGAAAACAGTATTTTTTTTCCTCTTTAGAATTCTTCAGGTTATGCTTCAGAGAATTATAATTCTATGCATGCTTACTAATGTTCATGCACAGAATGAATGTTCAGTTCATGCACAGAATTAAATAATTTGATAAGAAAATACACAATAATCTGAATTTTTAGTTTACTTCCATGTAAATTTGCCTAGTAACAAAATAGCACAAGAACTGAAAAAAATAACAGGCAAACTAATTTGATTCCTAGATTAAATGAAGTTTTCAAAGAACACCTAACTGCAGCCCAGATCTCCACTTACTAGTTACTATTATATTGTTACTTCTACGCAATTTCAAAACAAAACATAATAGTGATAATTAAAGCCACAAGAAAATTAACAGCTCTCTCAAGCACAACTCTCATGATGATAGCTTACAGCTGACTGAAAAGCTGTTTATATAGTTAGATGGGTATTGACATTCTACCAGGATCTAGTGTAAGCGCTAGCTGAAAGACAGTTACTTTTACTTGAAAACATACCAATTGTATTGATCTTACAGTGTCTGAAGACTGAACAGATTTTGCCTGATGATTTACAAGATTACAACAAAGCAATCACACTTACAATTGCTTTAATTCAATACACTATTATTCAAAGAGGACTGTGAAAGCAACAAAACAATGCATTCTTTTAGCACTGTGCTAGATTTCAAGCCTCACTGATAAAGTCAACAGCTGCCTGGAAATACGATCTTCAACTCCGAGTTCTTTCAGAGACACGGCTCTGAGAATGTCTGCCACGCTACAGTACTTTTGTCATGGCATCGATGTTCCAACAGTCCAACTAACAAACCTTGCCAAACAGGCTGTGAGCTAACACTTGAACTGCTTGACAGAAAGAAGCGATTGCATAAGACAAATGTCTCATGACATATGTGTCAGACTATTTGCTCTAAAGGCTTAAGGCTCATTTTGAAGAACAAGAACTGTAAGGAATCACTCTCATTCATCTTCTTGCAATATAAACTAGGTCCCAGGACAAGAGTAAGGATTTTAGATACTACCATAGTACTAATGCTTAATAATGTAATTAACAATAAAGAATAAACAGCAAGACTTACAGTCTGACTTTCGGGAAAGTCCATCTTCAGCAATTTGTGAGCACATTCTTCAAAGTCTAAGCTGCGATAATAGAAAAAATACTTGTCATTATCTGTGCAATATGCATTACAAAGGTTTCAGAATTATATTGATTGTTGGTGCTGAAACTTCAACTGTTTTGAAATAAAGTATCTCATTAACATTCAGAAAGCTGTTGTTTTTGTTGGAGTTTTTTAATAAGCATTTTGTATTTCATGAGTTTATAGCTGAAAATTCATCCAGAATCATTACACTTGTAGACAATCTAAAAACAAGATGACTCAGGTCATTATTACTATTACATCATTTTATGAAACTTAGCAGAACACAAACATGTGAGCTCATTTTCCACATGCTGAAAAACACTGAAATGCAAGCACTGTACATAAGCTCCAAAAGCACTATATACCACACTCTCCTCTTTCCATGTCTGTTCTTGCATATTGAAAGCCTTTAGCTACCAGTAACTAACTCACTCCATCCAAGTATAAGATGGACAAACTTAAGTATGGCAAGAAATTATTGAACAGTAACTTTGAGAAATACAAGTCCTTCCCACATCTCAGTATGGTATTAATTCACACGTCTAACAATCAATACTACAACTATACTATCTCACATAGCTTTAGACTTGCAGAATATTGTGGGCCATGCATACTTTCAACAATGGAGTTGAGTGGCATACAACAGATTTATCTCTCACCCAGGTGACACAGGAGTTATACCTCCATGTTTCAATTATTTGTGCCACGTACTGCAAGGGGATTTCATTCTCAAACACTCTACACTTCAAGATTAGGTTCTGTATACTTATTTTCCAAACAATGCAGATGGCAACAGGCCTAAAGACTACCACTTTCTCTCAGAAGTGGAGAAACTCTTCAGCATTTCTACTTTAAGCATCACACTTTTTTTTTTTCCTCAAATTCTTAAGATGCTGTATAGTCTGAAGATCACAGACTTCTGTTCACTGAGTAAGTTTTGATTACAGCAATTCTCATAGAGAAGTCCTAGTACACTACTCAAACATTTTGAAGCAAACAAGATTCATCTTCAAATGATAAACTGGGTACCCATTTGTCAAAACAGTCTGCTTTCTACAATCATATCAGGCTCCATACAGAACACTTCCCTAATTTTATTTATTTATTTATTTATTTTGGTCACACACTACAAGAGACGTTAAAAAGAAAGAATTCCAGAGTACCTATTTCAAAAGAACTGCACTCATAGGTGTACAAATTATATTACATTTACCTTGACTGAATAGCAAGATAAATTGTACGACGGAAGGAGACCAGGTTAATTTCTGTTTTGTCATGGACAGTAACTTTCTGCCCTGGGAAAGAAAAACATGGTTTTGTAAAGAGCAAAACATTAAGGCAGATATACGTAATCTCCTAGAACAGCTCTATTTACTATTTACTAACTCTGTAGCTCACTGTAGAATACTTTTTCTAGAAATATTTAGGCCTGTTTAGCAGGTTTATGGGAGGGCTTCTATTTATTTTTAGAGAGAAGGAAAAAAATAATCAGTATTTGCCTCATCTGTAACTAAGAGGTAAATATTTAGAGGTACAGTTTTAAGAGGGTAACTCCCGTTTTAAAGGCCTTTCACTTGACTTAGTTACAACCTCTAGGTTTAACATTTATCTACATTGTTAGCAAAGTATTTTCTGCATAATTTAACTACACAGTGTTTATACAGCCTCCCTGATGCAATAGGAAATTATTTGTTTCTGTTATGTGTAGGATCTACATTACAGCATTTTGCAAAGTTTTGTTTTGTCCTGGAGCAAGTATAGAAAAATCTGTTCCAAACCACAACCATTCTCGGAACAGTTTAATTTGTAAGGTATTCACTATTCATTCCTTTAAAGTTCGGTAACAGAATAAATGATGAAAAGTTACGTGAATCCTCATACTTTTCATCAGCCTAGAAGCTCTGCAGTTCTGTAAAATACTCTAGTAAACTAGGGAGGAAATCTATTCCTGGTATTCTACAAGGACAGGACTTGGCTAGCTTTTCAATTACTCACACAGTCTGCACAAATGTTTCAATTAGGCCTATCCATCATTCTACCCCCTCCGAAATCAAATACATGTCTGAAAATCTTTTTATTTTATCAATACTTTGAAAATCTGTAAACACTGACTGCTTCCACTAAAAGATCGAGAAAGGCGGCTTAACTCAACTAAGAAGTGAGATATAGAGGATGTAAATACAGTTGTAAGAAAGGCCATTCTGATTTCGCAAGTTACTTAAAAATGTGATAGAGCACTAGAAAGTGTCCAGAAAGGTTGTCTTTGCTTGTTTTTAAAGCATGCGTTTTCACGTTTGTTATTTTTCATGTCTGATGTTTGCAAGGCTTTTCTCGCATGAAATTGATACGGTCAAGATCAGGCAAAGACGCTTTTCACTTTCTGCCTGTACTGAATGCTTCCTTTTAGACCGTTATTTCTATGCTATTTGCTAATAAACAGATCTGACAATAACTTAAGATTAAAACATCCCTTAACATTTGAACATTCTTAGTCTCACAAAATGTGTAACAAGTCAAGCTTTTCTTTCCCATTCAGTCTAAAACCAATCACTAGTAAGGTGTATTACGCTTACCATCTTCATCCTCCTCTTCATCATCTTCTTCTTCATCTTCACCACTACTTCCAGCCTCTTGATCTCCTTCAGATTCACTGTCACCTTCATCAAGAATTTCTGAAAAAGCAGCACCCCACATTAAAGAAATACAGAACACAGCACCTGATCTAACATCTAAGAGTGAAAGGGTGTTTCAGATGGAGGATGTGGCAGTGTATACACACACACATGTACACACACACCCCTTACCCTTCTTCAGTGTTTTGTATTTCTCTTCGTTTTCCATAAAGTTTGGATCCATCTTGAAAACATCTTTAGAATAAAATAAAAATCTTTATTTAAAATACAAACAGGAGAAAACAATGAATACTTATCTTAAATTTGTTTTCATGGGGAATGCAGTCATAGAATTATCTTCCATTTCTAACTTACTAAGAACATCCTCTGGGTTGTAGTCATCTTCTAATGGCAACATATGAGTAAACTGATCTTCCTCTTCCACTAGATCTAATCCCTCTGGGATTACTGGATGATCCTTGAAGCCATCCTTCCGTACAGCAAACATGACTTCTATCATATACTGAACACGCATATCGATTTTAGATTCATGCAGAATGTGTCGAAGACGGTCAAAGATTGCTTTGGAAAAAGACAGAAGTGTAAATAAAAGAAGAATTTACAAATGCATCAAAAAGACAAGCGTTCTGGCTAATTATACTTACCATTAATACCTCTAGGGGAAACTTCTGTTAATTTGAGCCCACTCTCTTTAATAAATCCAATTGCAACTTCAATACTGTCATCAGTAGGCCTTTCAAGAAGCAAAGTGAGCATTTCCAAACATAAAACCTCATGAGCCTATGCAAAGAATATCAGTAAAGAGTTAGAATGTACGATATTGCACTATTATTACAGTGATTTATTTGACAAAGCAGTCCAGCCTTTGAGGATGCCAGAATATACTTGTTTAATCTCACACACAAGGCAACAAGAGTGGGACAAAACTAATTAAGAGGAAGTCAAAATTTCAAATAGTTTTACCATCTATATTTACCAACTTCGTAGTGATTATGACTACGCTATCGAAATGAACAACCAAGCAATGAAAAACACTTTATCATTAAGAAAAAAATAGAATGCATTTCCAAGAAGCAAATAAAACAGCACTTAAATAACAGAAACTACTTCAAAGTGCATTGTGTCTGCAATTAAAACAGGTCTTCCAGGATTGGGCATATAAGCAAATGGCACAGCATGGATTAGTATTCTCTTTACCAAAATGCTGTATCTTCCCAATGCATTCCTGAAACACTGCTTCTTGCCCTTATTTACATTGGAGTTACCTTATTTCTAACACAAAAATGTGGCATAGAGCTGGACACAAACATGATTTAGATACAACTGAGTCTAGTCCTACTTACACAGATGTTCGATGACTGTTGCAAGAAAACTCTGTTTAAGGCACGTGGAACACAGCCTCAGACTAAGCTTGCTTTACAACAAGATTTGTCTGAATAACAGCCCAAACATTTATGAAGTCTGGGGAAGCCATGGAGTATAAGTGTAATAGCAAACGAGGCTAACTGCACAAGCAATTACTTATGTCTTTTATAAAAAGGTCCTAAAAATGTACAGCAGGCATTAAAAGAAAATCTGAACTCAGATTTTTCAGTAACCTTTAGAACAGGGAGAGTATCTTCACTTAGGCTACTGCTGTCTTGAAACTAAAGAAATAACCATATAGGGTTTGGATGGAGTAGAAACATGAAGTAACATACCACATTCTGATTCATCAAATGTGCAACAAACTTGGAAGATGTTAGACAGAGTTGCTGCAAAAGAAGTGAAATAGAAAATTTTAACACATCTTACATGGAAGAAAATATTTACTTACTAAAATTTGTGTGTCTTGCAATCAAATTAAGTCAAACTATTTTAGGATACTGACAAGTTGTTCACAGTTAGGACTGTACACTTTAAAAAAAAGAAAAAATTACCACAGTACCAACCCAGAATAGGTTGCCAAGCTTTCATGATACTCTAATATTACTGCACTTAATGTACTAATGATAGGTTCCAACCCACAGGTCTTGGCTGTGTTCCTTAGAATTGTGTGATCTGAAGACATTTGATACAAGGTTAACACAGCAGAATTACAAGTTCCAGTATGTTGCTTCTTCACATTTTACATACCTTATCATTTCTGCGATATCCTTTGCGAAAATTTAATATCAACCTCTTGAGAATCAATTCACCAATATTTGGAAACTTTGAATTGATAATTGCCACAAGAGCTGCATAAACATGGGTAAAAATTGGAGAGGCACTCTGAGCTTGCAAAATGGATCTAGATAACAATCCCCTGTAAAAACACACAAGTTGAAGATTTTTCTGGTAATAAAACATTTGCAGGTTTTTTTTGCAGTAAATGTCATAGAAAATAGTATTGTACAGTTGGAATAGTTAGAACATATCAGATGGTCATTTTCAAATCATTGTTTATTGTGCCACAAATGGAGTTATGAAAAATGTATTGCACAAATTTGTCTGAGCAAAGAAATTCTTGAACTGATACCTTATCTTTCATTAAATATTGTTCCTATTAGAACTACATTTGAAAATGATAAGCATGGAAAAAGTCTTCATCTTATACCCTGCAACTACCCCTTTTTAACCCCAATGCAAGGTCCTCTTGGCTTTGGAATCTGTATGATTGTGTTGTTACGTTTCCTCAGCTGGGAAAAAAAAATGCTGTTTGCGACCAGAAAATATCTACTTTGTAAATGCTTATGAAAAACACAGATTGTGTTAGAGTATAATGATAACTTAAACAAGCAAAACAAGCTTCTAAGAAATAAAAATTATACTTCCACAAAAGTTCCCCAACAATAAAGAACTACCTAGGAATAACAAAACAATGTTCAGTAAAACCAGAATGGGCAAAATAATGCTTTTCAATGCTTATCTCAAATGGAATTGCTTATTTTCAACATAACATTTACATTTGGAACTGAGAACTGATGATAAAAGACCACTACTAAGAGCCTAAATGAACGTAAATGCAAGGCTCATGAGATAATAGTTTTTATTGTACTAATGGTCTCTCTTACTTTTATATCAAGACTAAAGTCTGAAAAGAATCAGATTCCTCTCCCCCTCAGTTTTGTTTTGTCTAATGCTTTAGCACATAGAATTTGACTTTAGCTGCATTACTGCACTACAAACGGGTGGGGGGTGGGGGGGAAGCAAAGCTCTCCAAACATGAATCCTCAAAGTACCACTGGTATCCAACTCTATCTTCTCTCTGGTCTATCGAAATCTTTCAAAAAACTCCTACATGGCACCAAATATAAACTGCATAAGGACCTTATTCTTACTAACTCTGGAGCTCTTTGGAGTTTACAATTGAAATGGAACTCATTTAATACTACTGTAAAGAAACAGAGTATTTAATTTTGAAACTTCTCACAATCCGAAACTGGTCTGGTTCAGATCCTGTTTATCCTCTACTTAGAAAACTCAGAAAAGCACTTTACAGCTAGATAAACCTTAATGTCGTTACTTTTTTTAGGCACCTCTGTGCAAATTTGGAAAGAAATTTCACTGTAATAAAGTAAAATAACTGTAATAAAGGAAGAAATGGTGTCATTTGCCTCACAAAAAAAACTTCCACAGACAAGTGGAAGTCTACAATTCTACAAGTCTTCCATTCTACAAGTGTATTCTAAAAACATTCAATAAGCCTATTTTTAAACTAAAATATTACTGCTTGTATGAAAATCAAGTTTTGGGGACATGAAATGCAGGAAAGCAAAAAGCAGTTCTACAACACAGTTTGAGACTTCATTATTACTTTTAACAGAAATCACATTCAGTAACTACTTGCTCCATCTCTAAATTCTATTTAGGTCTCTTGTGTTATTTTTATGCTGTTTGCAGGATTTTGATCTTCCCATCAGGTATGACGTACATTAAGGTAACACATTCCTTAGCTATATTGTGACAGAAAAAGCGTTGCTATCTGTTTGAAATGTAACACAATTATTTCTGGATGGTTTGTTCAGAGAAATTTTTGGTGGTGGTTTGGTTTTGTTTTGGTTTGTTTGTTTAAATGGTAGCCAATTTAAGAAAAGTGTGCTCCTTTAGACTAGCATATTTAACATCTAATTTTGACACAAAAATTAAAGCAAGAAAAGTTATCACACAACACTTGCACAGACACCATGACTTAGTACTGAGCTCAAATAGCATAATAATATTTTCTCTACATTACAATAATAAACGATCCAGCCAGATAACTGCAGTAAAACTTGTTTTGCTAAACGCTGGCTACAAATAATATTTGTCCAACAGAAAAAATACCCAAAATACAAAAGTAAATAGACACAGACACCAGTAAATTACAAGTAATTCAAGTTAAATGTATAAAATCTTTAAGAAAAGAAAACCACATACCATCTGTTGCACTCTTATTCCTACAAGCATACAATCCCTTCCTTGCCAACCCCTTCCCCAAGAAAGGGACTATGCTGCACAGGACAATATAGCCTAAGGTTAATTTTAAAATGTGACTTACATTACACAAAGCACACAGTGACGTACACATAAATAGTATATATATTAGCACAGAAGCTAATTGTTTTAAAATACAAAGACTTACCTTCCCCGAACAATATTTTCCTGAAGTAGCTCATGAATTATATTTTCTATATTAGAAACATTCACTTTATTGACAAGACCATTGATCGACTTCTTCAGGGCTTCCCAACTCATTCTCTGATATGCCAAGCTATAAAAGGTATCACAAATTATTAATGCATAAATTTGAGGTAGCACCACGGGTTTATATATATACACATACAAAAACATGAATGTAAGCTGTAATAAGTAAAATAGGTAAGAAAACATAAAATAGGAAGACTAGTTCACAATTATAAATTTAACTACTAGGAAATCACTGAACCAGCATGACATACCAGAATGTAATTCTCCGCAGATAAGGTATAACCCAAGACGTTCAGTTTTCTAAGATGTACTAAAAAAATCCCTCCTTAGGTTTTGTATTCCACTTTTCCGTTTACACTTTGCTGCAGAAGCAGATACGGTCATAAACTGATTCTCTTACCTTTCTTCTGATAAGAAAATATCTTCAAAACAATGATCACAGCCCTCAAAAGGCATCCCATTTTCACTAACAGTCACTAAAACACTTTACTGTTTCGCTTCTCAGTAAAAATTCTAATATGTTACTTTCAACTCACCTATTCTTATCTGTGATTTGCTCTTGCATCATCCTGAGCTTGGCAGGTGGAATATAAGCACCACCTGTGCGAGTAAGGATTGGATCCACTTCTTCTTTCTTCTTCTTTGAAGTGGCCTCATCATGAGCAAATGAGTTCTGGACTGCTGACCTCTCTGGACTCCTACGATCAGGTGATGAGTATCTTCTCCGCTTCCTTCGATCAGATTCTCTCTCCTCCCACTTCTCATAGTACCTCTCTCGCCCTCTTTCCATCCTTCTAAAAAAACCAACCACACAAAACCAAAACACCCAAGGATTTGTGAAAATTTTCACATTTCACTCTTCAAAATTAATACTTCATCACTGATTAAGAAAGGGCTTGATACCTTCCTTCTGAAATTCTGTCATCATAGTAATCCCTTCTTGAATATTCCTCATATCTGCTATCATCGGAGTACCTTCTCTTTCTGGGAGATGGAGACCTGTCACGCTCTATATCCCTATTTGCAACCGAAGACACAAAATTCTTAGTAACAGGCCGAGAAAAGCAATGCTATTAATTTCTGCTTAGTAGATATGTAACATTATATTACAACTGCTCCACTTATGCAACCTGAGTTTCAATATATGCACCATTCAAACAGAAGATGCTCTTCTTATAATAATTTGTTGTCAGCAAAACAATAATAAAAAATCAAGAGAAGTACTGTAAATGGAAGCATCTCCTAGAACTTAAGATTAACCTACTTTTGCTTGTCTAGCATGAAAAACACTACAAACTATTAGGAAAAAAATGATACTGTGCTTAGTACAAAATGTTTCATTTCAATTAAAATGTAAAGAAGCTGGTCATCTCATGCCTTGGTAGATTGCACTTCAAATGGCACTTCTCCACCTCCTGCTGGTATCAGTTATCTTGCTCTAAAGCAAGAATTGTGGTATCAGCAATATGTGAGTCCAAGCAAAAAGCTGGCATCTAATTTCCATTTTCAAGCCCATGACAATTTAACTGAATGCTAAGGATTTTTTTTTATTATTTAGTTCTAATAACACATTTATTTAATTACTGCTACACTGACATTCAGATATTTTATTAGACCTACAGTTATTTTTCACTGCTCAGTTATGGTAATATACAAAAAGAAACAGAATCTGTTTGGTGTTTTTTCCTTAAAAAAACAACTTATCTACGTGAGGTACATAAGCAGAATTGTAGGGTATAAAAACATTTTACCTCTCCTCTGGAGACAAACTTCGCTGGCGTGAACTGTAGCTTTCCTTCTTTTCAGAAGTGGAACCATGCTTTGAGAAAACAAAGAAAAAAATCAAGCTCAAACACTGTATGTTAATTACTGTGAGCACATACATCTTGAGATCAAAGTGCTCCCTGTCTTCAGTTCCCTACTCCTTCACAAGCAGTAAAGGTCATCAAATAAAGCTAATGGCAGTCAGTTATGACAAGAAGAGCTGGTTCTAAACAACAAGTAGTTAAGCAGCTGGACTCCCTGCTACAGGATGCTGCAGATGCTGAATGAGTACATGGGTTCAAGAGACTGAACAACACTGGATAAAAATTCACGTGGCTTACCAAAGAAATTATCTGGTTCAGGAAGCTGCAAATAGGTAGAGACTGGGAAAACATGTGGGTGAATACTTCTATGGTTGTCCTGTTTCTAAACTTTTCAAGGCATCTGCTATCGATTACTGCTGGAGACTAGAACAGATGGACCTTCAGTCTGCCTTTCCTGCTTCCTTCTTCTATATATCATTTTATACTTTGTTGCATCACATAAAATACCATTAAGAGAATTCTGCCACTTCTTGTTTGAAGAGTGTCTTTCCTCTCTCCTAAAGATCCCCTTTATAGCATGACTTTTTTCCTTGCCTTCCTCCCTTTTACTAAACATTATTTATTTTATCACAAGTCATTCCTAGCTTCATACATCTAAGTTACACTTTTCCACTTGACAGATCCTGGAAGTAAATTTAATTCTAAATTTTTGGTATCTAAATTTGTAGGACTGTTTAAGTGATAAACAAATAGTTCACAGCAAATTCTGTAGTCTGACCTATGACATATAGAATTATGGAGTTATACACAAAAACTGGAGTACGACAGCATCTACAACACACATAAAGACACTGACCTCATCAAGATGTTTCAAAACTACTTTGGTACAGCTAAGAAGCAGTTTTTATGACCTCTATACTTTAATTGTAAGGGTTCTCTCTTCCCTTAAAATACTGTTTATGACTCTTCAGAACCACAATCTCACGCTATCAGCCAGTGATCAGCTGTGAAAGAGGTAATGCTGCACCTTGATGCAGAAACTCAACACAAGGACTTTCTTATGCACCTTGACTGAGAAATAGCAGAAATATTCATCTCATTGTTGAGGTGGCATTCTATCCATTAACATGCTGGCACACTCATTTTTGCCCCACCTAAGAACCAGTTGAAACTGCTGGTTAGTAGAATGCAATGACACCCCTTTCACAAGTAGGCCCTGATGGACAGTTATACCAAATGATCTCCAAAAACTTAATTAGAAAGAAAAGCATCTTTACTAAATGGCAAGCATTGGCCAATGATCACAGTTTCCTGTGTGTGGGCCAATGGGCACAATGAGCTGTGCAAGCAAAATCAACACTGACTGAGGCTTCCTAAAGAAATAATAGCAACACAAAGATTATGAGCATCATCCTGTCAATAGACAGATGAGGCTGACTTGCTATCACTCATATTGGCATGTACATACATGCAAAATACATATATGCAAAATACGGGAATGAAAGTTCCCGTACTTTCACCACGATTTTCTTCCCATTTTGATACTCACTTGTGGGACTATACCATATAGCATATCACTGAAATCATTCAAGTTTAAAAAAAAAGTCCTTAAGCTGCTGGGTTTTTTTCTCAAAATAATATAATGCAAGACTGTATCCCAAGCTTCCAAGAAGCCATTAATAACAACCTTTGAAAAACACAGAACAGTAACTGTATTTGAATACTTAGCAGATGTGAAAAGGTGGGTTTTTTTAGGATGATTCATTCTCATGAGCGTTCACAGACATAATGTTTCAGACATCTCTGTATTTGGCAGTTCTCACATCTCCTTGCAGAAGGAGCTACGTTTGCTTAAGAACTTGTCACTCTCAGCTCTTCATGACCAGGCTTTCTGTCAAATTAGTCTTCTTCCTTCTCCATTTCAATCAAAATCATTAGCAGAAAGTGTCCAAACAGTGCGCTTTCGCTAACTGGCTTAATTTGACAGATGAGGGAGCACTACCATACCCACCAGACTGGGAAGATATGAGAAGGTATCAAACTATTCCTCAACCATCCCTATCAGAAACCACTTCAGCTAGACAAGATGGAACCAAAAGTGAAGAAGCCTATGCAGGGTTGAAGTCTAGAAACATATGCAGAGAAACGTAACAATTTTGAGACAGTGTATCAGGAAAGTATTGCTTTGCCAACCTGCCCCAAATTTAGTGTAATTTACAAATGTGGCATTTCTAAACCATTATTTTAGGAAAGCAATTTTAAATGAAGCTTTGTCTTCTCGCATTCCTAAAAATAATTCCTATTCATTCAGAAATGCATCATACAGTTTTCAAAAGGGAAAGCTTTAATTTTCACAGTAAGAAGTACAGCTGTCACATTAACTGCTACATCTTGCCTCTTTATCTTTTCATTTTAACATCACTGTTAATTTTTCAACACCTCTTTTCTCCATTCCTCCACATGCTTATGTTCTTTGTTAAGCCATTCAGTCACTCTTCACCAAATACTTTATTATTACATGCTAATAATGTTCAGAACTTCCATTGTTAGAACAAGAGTCAGAAGCAACATAGTTCACTGACTTCCAAGTAATATTTCTCTTGTAAACAGCTGCTGTCAATTTATGGATATTGTTTGTTTTACATTCAGGGAGTTTTATATAACGCAACATAAACTGCAAACCTAATCACCAATAATAAAGGAATAATCAATCCCCATAATTTAGGCTTAAGAACACTTACATTTACTTGTGTCACCCTGCTCTTCATCGTGACTTCCTACTCTTTATGAAGTTCTGAATGCACAGCAATGGGACAATCCAAGCTGGAGTTCAGCAAATGAAAAACATTTCATCTATAACACACAAAAGACAATTAATGACTTTCCGCTGCACATAGCGCAGGAATCTCTGCTTTTAATTTGTTCTTTAAAACTACGCTTGCATAACTCCTTAAAACAAAACAAACAGCCGCCCGCCCAAGCCTAGTCAGACCTCTAGAAGTTACGCAGCACCCTCCGCAGGAGATCAAGGCTGTAAAGCGACAGCCAGAGTCCACCGCGACCACCCAACGGCCGAGCCGCGGCCCGGGATGCCGGGACCCTGCTCACAGGGAGCTGCGTTACGCCAGGCCCCCGTTCCCCCGCCCGCTGCCGAGCTGCGACCTGAGAAAGGAAGCCACAACCACTCAACTCGCGGCCGGACATGGCCAGCGAGCGGCACCCAGCGGCTCCCCCAGCTCCCAGGGAGATACCGGGTAGGGAAGAAAGGTGATCCGCCGCCCCGACAGCAGGAGGCCCGCACCAGCCACCCGCGGCCCACCGAGCTCCGCACCTACCGGCCGCAGCAGCGCACGGCCAAGAACACCGTCACACCCGACGCAGCGCGACGCACAATGAGCGCGTTGACCCCAAACCCCGCCCAGCGACGGCTGTAGCGCGCGCGTCAACGGCCACAAGTCACGAGACGACGGGCACGGGCGCAGTGTGAGGTTTCAGCTGCTCGCGCCCC